>NC_141318.1:6402500-6707500 GCF_037954325.1 Fistularia commersonii
TATTGTGTCTTTCAGAAAAAAAATAAAATAAAAATAAATAAATAAAATTTAAAAAAAATACCATCAGCGATTTTGGTGTCATTCTTTAATTTCCTTTGGGATCAATAAAGTATCTCTACGCTACCCTACATCTTACTCCAATTTAAATCGAGTGTCAACCATCTAAACTTGAAATGAAAGTAAACATTTGGTATTGATATTTTAAAGTGGGAAATATGATCTGACTGACAGGATTTTTTTTGGACAGTTTTAGACAGCGCATGTGCTATGAGGAGCCACAGGGAAAAGGCATGGGAGGGAAGGCAAAGGTGTTGGGGTGACTTCTAGACAGGGGATGACCTCCAGATGGGGGAGAGGATGAAGACTGTGTGTGAATAAGATATGTGACTAAATAAAGAATCTACGTAAAGGTGAGTGATGCAATAGGAGAGGCAGTGGAACACATACTTGACCAGAAGGATAGATCAATTCACACTATACTCAGGTTAAATCCGAGCAAGCAAGTTGGAAACTCAAACCTTGGCATGCAAGCAGACAAGGAACACACACAATCGCACACACATGCATATAATACACACTTTGGCTGGCAGAGCATCACATTATGGCACCTTGATTATCCAGCAGACATCTGGCGAAGCAGCAAATACATTCATGCAAAGCATTCTGGCTGATGCCATATGTGCGCGTGTGTCCGTACTAGAATCCATGTGTATGTTTGTGTATGGGCTGGTATTTTTTGTGAGTGGCAGGTGTCTGTTAGGACAAAACTGCTCCCTAAATAGTGTTCTGCCTAATTGGGGATTACATTGCCAGTGTTTATTGAAGAAAATCACTTTGTTTTTGTTTTATACAGTGCATGGATGGGCAGAGGAAGAACACAGAATTTTGACAGATTTAAAGGTGTTTCTAACCTTACATTAGCATGACTTGTTTCATCAGTTCCATGGAACAAGATAAACATTTAAGAATATATATGCTTTCGAGGGGTGGCACAGTGCTTCATGGGTTAAGGCCTCTATCTCACAATAAGAAGTTTGCTGGTTTGATACTGACAGGGGACCTGTCTGGGGAGTTTACATGTTCTTCCCATGTCTGCTTGGGTTTCATCCAGATTTCTGCAGTTTCCTCCCCAAAATCCCTAAAACAACATTAGGTTCATTTTAGACCATACATATATGTATGAATGAAGTGTGAATAATGGAATGTTGCTAAATGTGTCCCTATTATCAACTGTTGGCCGGTCCTGGGTGTACCATGCCTTTTGATGAATGACAGGTTGGATAGCTGAATAAACAGCATAGAAAATGAATGAATAAATAAATTGATTCAATGAATTAATTCATGAACATGCTTTTTAGTCTAGCTATTTCTTAGGTCAACATCTTAAGGTTACAGAGCAAACAGTCAAAAGGTCACATCTAGAGTGGAGTGGAACTAGGATAACCATTAGTTTAAAGTTTTCACAACAGCCCAATATCTAATTGTTTCTTTCTTTGAGTTTAGCTCACTTTTCTTGGATATCCAACTTCCCCAATTCAGGCGGTGTCCCAAAGCTTCCTTAATTGTACCTCCTCTACCAGCTCTTTTGGGTGTCTCTAATATGCCCTCACTGGTCAGCAGAGGTAGACAGGGGTTCACACTGTCACTGCATCCAGCCTTACAATTTACACAACAGCTTCCCATCCAGCCTCACTGTCCTTTACAGTTGGATGAGATTGTCTTTCATGATCCCTCCTAGTCATTGTCTTGCACCTCCTTCTCTCATGGAAAGATGTCACATGATTAGCTGTCCAAAGAAAGCAACTTGTGTGTCGCTTATGTCCAGCAAGACAATGATCCGAAGCACGATGCAAAAGCTACACAGGAATGGTTAAAAAAGAACCAGGTAAATGTTATGGAGTGGCCGAGTCAAAGCCCAGATCTCAATCCTATAGAGAATTCGTGTATGGACTTAAAAAGGGCGGTTCATGCCCGATACCCACGAAACCTGATAGAACTTGAGCGGTTTTGCAAGGAAGAGTAGAGCAAAATTGCTGTGGGCAGATGTACAGACTTATCGAGACTTAGCCACAAAGACTCACTGCTGCGATTGCATGCAAACTATTATATTTCTTTATATAATTTTTATTTCATTGACATTACTATGTAGAAATCTGTTTTCACTTTGACATTAAAGAGTTTTTTCCACCAAATTTTTGTGTTAAAAAGGCCAAATTTTATTGACCATGATTGATTTATGAAAAGGGTAAAATATCCAAGGGGGTGAATACTTACAGTAGACACTGTATGTTTGACGGTCAGGTTGTGTTTCCAACAGGTGGTATGTGGAAACTCCCACCTGCATGTCTCTATCACCTTTACAAGAAGTGCCAACTGATTTGAGTTGTAACCATTGGTAGCCTATTTTAGAGCAAGGGGGAAAGGTGTCCGCAATGCCAAAATTCCTATGGACATTTCAAGGACATTTTATTTTGAGTGTCCAATGTTCTAAACACAATGCTGGCAATCCTTTTTTTTTTCTATTTGAAAACTCCCTTTGATGCCATAGTTTTGCATGCTTCATGTTGAGGATGTTTGCCTTCCAAATCTCACATTTTATTAAAATGCCCTTGACCTTAGTTCTTTATTCTCCCTTCTAACTACCGAGCCAAGGTGCAATTTCTCTATTACAAGGCTGCTCTTCCCAGGTTTTACTGCTATGGGACAAGATAATGAATGATATGAATTTTAGAATAATTTTAGCCAACTACAGCCAACTGAAACAACTCCTCCAAGGTAGCAATCATGTCAGGAATGCCTCTGCTTTTGGGAATTTTATTTTATCAATAGCACCTGATCTCAGCTGTGTATTTGTTACCAGTGTCTCAGCTAGGTTTTCTAAATAGGCTCAAGGAGGTTGGCAATTTCAAGGTATAATGCGATTGGTTAACATAATATCTCACAGAAATACATTTGTTGGTCTCTGTGGATGATCTCATTTCAAGCACAGCCCCTCTGTCCTCAGTGTCCCACAGGGGGTTTTCTATAAACTGTATATCCTGCATCTTGGCAAGAATACAAGCCAATTTGGCAACGTCGACAACTGACTTGCTGATGAGGTTCAGTTTTTCTTTTCTTCTAAATACATTTGACCAACTGTCTACTATTATCAAAGATTTAAAAGGAATTGAAATATGGATGGGTGCCTTCAACATTTATAATATGACAGCAGCCCTTATTTGAATCACTTCCAAAATGTTTAGAATGCAGCTGCTCGGCTTTTAATGAGAAATTGTAAGTGATCAGACATCACTCCAATTTTCTGTTCTCCTTAGAGGCTTCCTGTATTTTTGAATCAGCTTTAAAGTACTAATGTTTAATTTTAAAGTTTTTTTGCATGGTCACACAAGTCATATAATCGCCACCCATAGTTTCCCCTGCCCTTAGGTCATCTGATTAACCATTAATGGTTTTCCTTTCAGTCATTATACAATCACAGGTAACTGTGCTTCTCAAGCTGTGTCTCCTGAATTCTACCACATCGATGAAAGTAGTTAGTGCTATCTCTTTGTGGCTTAAAATTCTTGCTGATATGAATTTATCTTTTGATTCTTTCACTAATTATTTTACTAACTACTTACCGATGTATTTTGACTTATTCCCACATGCACTGTACTTTCAAGACTGTGTCTGTCTTGAGCTTACAGTGATTCGTAATTTTGTATTTATGAAAGAATGGCTGTAAATTTCTTTTATCTACACCTACTGGGTATCAAGTCTCTTAGATCAAAAACGCATCTCGGAGTCAATAATTGGCCAAACCCATCCATCTCACTTGCTGCTGAGGAAGGAACTTCGCATGGATTCAGAGGCCACGTCGCTATTTGGCACAGAATGACCTGGTAACTCCATACTATGTATTTGCTGAAGAGCTGCCTCCTATTGATTCTGGCATTGCTATTGAAAAGCAGCTCTCTCCATCTATCCGAATAGCCTCTGCCAGGGGCTAGGGAAAGGTCGTCAAGAGAGACAAGATCCATTTACTGGCAGCAACAAAAATAGTGTGGTTCTTCTGTATCCTGTATGGCAAAGCTTTGTGACTTTAAACATTTGTTCTTCATTCTGTTACATCCCAACATGTTTTAAACCCTCTTCAGGAGTTAAATGGTGCAGAATGTTGTTTGAGGAGTGAACATGTTGCCATAATGCGTTTCTCAGTGAAGCTTGTTTCTGGCTTGTCGTTAACGTTACCTCTCTGAACACCTGTCTTGCATAATCAAAGACAATTTCTCAAATAACAAAAGCGATAATCAGGAAGTCCATGTTGATTTCTTCTTTTTGATTCCGAGCCTGTGGTGACTTCCTGATTGGCACAGCACATGTGGAAACAGATTTGCTCATCCAATCAGGAATCAGTACAAGAAGCTGAAAACATCAGTGCAAAATTGATTAGTGGTTGGGGAACTGACTTGTTTGGGCTGGTGAGGTTTATGTATAAGACATCTAAGCAGCATTTTTCCTTTTTCCTTTCCATTGCTTTCCTTAAAAACCTCACCTTCTATTGTAAGTCGCTTTGGATAAAAGCGTCTGCCAAATGCAATGTAATGTAATGATAAGCATCCCAGTCAAATTGCTTACCCCGATGCACCTTTCACCGACAGCTGGTATTGGTAAATGCATTGCTTGTGATTTGACTAAATGTCAATTTGGTCAGAATGGAAAATAATATTTTCTTTTCAACAAATAGTGAATCAATCCCCTTAAATTTGCTGATGCAATTTTCACCACTATTATAACTATGTCTCAAAGCAGTGTTGAAGAATTACATTTGGTGGGTGCGGCAAGTTAGAGGCTTCTCCATATCAGACCCAAATGTTTAATATTACTTGGGGATTTACTTGGGGAAAATGACGCAAAAAAGAGATAGGATCTGACGAACAAGATCAGCGCATCAACTTGGACTTGTGACCCAACTTTTTTTAGATTTTTTCAACCACTATTGAGTGTGTTGTGCTTAATACAAGTTAATGTCATGTACAGTACGTGACATTAAATTGGAAAGCAATAGCACTTGAGGTTTGAAGAGTTTCAGTTACACCAAATGTCCGGAGTTAAAATTCAATTACAACCCAAACGCGCGCTTTCACCCTTTCTTAGGAGCTGAGGGGCATGTAATCAAATGAAAAAAAATGTTTACAAGAACATGATTATACAGAATTTCTATCCAGTTCAGTTCATAGATACAATTTAGAGAAAAAAAAAAGAGAAAACGTATTTTCTGATGAATTGATTGAATTTTGGCGTAATTTTCCAGCGTGTCTAAACGAGATTTCTCCTCCCAAATCTTTAGTGCTGACTCTTTACTGACTATATTCTCAATTGTGTTCATCTAGTCTATAACTGCTGCTTTTCATAGTCCATCACAGGGCAGGTCATTTACAGAGTGTTGTTAGAACTCATCTCTTTACAGAGCAGCCAGTGGCCATTCCAAAAAAGAAAATGAACAAATTGACTGGTGAGAGGGTAGTGTCTTTTATCATATGAAACATTATTACATAATATACTCAGTAATCATACTTGAAATTGCTCAAGTGTAGTTTTGACAATGGAGATTTTTTTCAGTGCTTTGCAACCTCTCTTGTTTCAGGTTTCAATTGGACAAACATCTGTTTGAAATGACTTTTGTTATAAGAGGGACTCTTACTGTGTTTGTTTATATGATCATGCCATCGCTTTATTTTGGTCCTTTAGATAAATTAGTTTCAGTTTATTGCGCATTTCATTCCATGTGGCTAAGTAGCTCCAATGGTCTTAGTTCAAGGACATACGTCAATATAAGCATCTATACCATTACTGCAAATATATGTTTAAGACAAAAAAGAATAATGAATTAATAAAAATGAAAAAAATTCTCTCCAAGATCAAAATGTGGATAAAATAGGAGTGTATCATACAAATAATACTCAAAATTAATTCACAGCTTCACACCCAGTTGGATCTTCATTGTCCAATGTTCCAAAACACACTTCTCCAACATTCAGTGAGACAAATCACCGTGGGACCTTTCTATATGTCTCAAAACAACCAGTCATACAGTACCTATCCATCTAAGCCTTGACACACTGCGATGTAAAAATAACACTGCAGCACTTAAAAAGGCACTGGGGAAAAAGTGACAAGGCAGCCAAAAGCACTTCAGTTTATTTCTAATGGGATACCCACATATGCCAGGAAAGGGGGTATTTGTGACAAATCCAGTGGGAGAAACCATTTCAATTGACTGGCATGTCTGACTCATTGGGTGCCAAGACTGAAAATAAATGGCAAAATATTAGTGAAGCAAACACCCACCATCACCCCAGAAGTCGATGTACAACCCTTAAGTTACTGCGTCACTTTGCCGTATAGAAGAAAATGATAAAAAGGCTGTATAGACAGACAAATAAGTAGAAATGAATATGGATTCTGGATTTTTGCACAGATTTGATTGTAAACATTTCATGCTGCGCAATGAATATTTCATTCAATGTAAGAGGCAGAAGGGGGTGGTCAGACATAAATAAGTGGTTTCAAGCCACCCCATAATTGCAGCCCCTCAGTGGCTTGAAGCTTAGTTTCAGCCAAAGACAGTTGGCACAAGGTAATATAACGGTACCAATGTATTACAATATATTTGTAGAGGTTCTCATTCATCCAGGTCATAGTGTTCTTGTCAATCTTTTTATGATAATTGGACTTGAATTTCTTCACTTAAGACATTTCACCCACTTTTTCAAGTGAGGGTGTTTCTTCAAGTGAAGACATTCAAGTCCATATCACAATATATTTGTGAAAACAAAAAGGTATGTACATCGAGGACAAGTACAGAGGGTGAATGTTAACTTCTAAGTCTGCTAAACAAGTCTTTTTGTGTCACAGGCTAAGCGGAAGCAAGGACATATAGAAACGTGGCAGAGGCTTTTTGCACCTCTTTGCACCTTCTGGTCTTTCTACTGTTAATAGTGCTATGGGGAGAACGGAAAGTAAAGTGGGGGGTGGGGAAGCATTAATATCAAGTTTAGAACACTTAAATGGCTTTTAGGGACATGTGTGTAAGGACGCTACAAGGACATTCAAAATATGAGAAAAAAAAAATAGAAGAACTGGAATTTCAGAGCACAGAGGGGAATATAGAAACCTTGATATACAGACTACAGGGTGATAAAAATTCAAACGGTCACAGAGTTTTTACAACCATGCAGTATTAAACATACATAAATAATACATTATCTGTGTACAAACATATTTACAATGCACAGATATTTACAATGTTACAGTTTCCATGGTGGAATGCCAGCTTGGGTTGTGTCCGTATTTTTCTTAAAAGGCAATCACGTATATTGTATGTGTTGTGTTGTATAAACAGCTTTTGTTCCTTGCAATGGATCCAGCATGCTAAACAGCCCTCCGCTAGTGTCTGACAACTTTCTAAATGAAGCTCATTATGTCCTCATTGATTTTTCATATTCCTTCTCACCGGTAAATACCCCCAAGGTGCTCCTCTTACACCCTGCCCTCCTCGCTCACTGCTCGAGCCCACCTCTCTTTCTGTGCTACCTGCACTATCTATCCATTGTTACGCTTTTTTTTTTTTTTTTCTTTTTTATCAGTCACTCCCTGAACAGCACCAAACAGCAGAACACTTAAGGGAGCTGAGCAGTTTCCAATTAGCAAAACAAATACCTACACTCACCCTCACCCTGTCACATTGTGCCTCAGAGAGCCAGGGCAGCCATTACAGACAATTAGAATTTAATAAGCCCAATATGCTCACTGTACTAATGGAGAGGGAAGAAGGGAGGTGAGCTGGGAGAGCGAAAGATCCTCCATCCTTTCTCTCTATCCATCTCTCTCTCTCTTTCTTTCCAGTGCTTCATAATTCATATTGCTCCAATACCGGGAAATGTTGCATGATTCACTGATTTCTTAGGTCACTTTAACTGTTGTTAAGTTAAATGTTCAAGGCTTTTTGCCCAAAGGTTTATGTAAATTCTTCTAACTCAGTCTAGCTGTTTATGTTATAGAGATATCCATCTATGTGATTTTCTTAATAGAAGTCACAACGCGAGCAGCTCATGAAAAATTCTAAAGAAATAAGAAGAAAGGGGCTTTTTGTGCCTAATTCTAACAGAAACCATAACCCTACTCCATTGACACTGCTGTGATAATTTGTTACAGGATTAGATTTTCTTTGCAAAGGGTGAATTTCTAAAAAAAAATCTAAGATGCAAGCTTTTCAGAGTAGAGGTTTATTGGGGCAAAATAGTATTCAATTATATGTAAAAAGCTGAAAAGTATTGTAGATGGCATGCACAAAGTCCCTGAATGCACCATGCTATTCATATGTCACCTCATGATATCATGGCAGCTTATTCCTATCTGAATAGTGTTATGGCTTTCTGGGTTAATCTCAGTCACTGTGCAGCTCTCTCACATATATTTCTCTATCATTTGTCAACCCTCCGCAACCTTACTTTTTCATTCTCCTGGGTTATTTTATTTATCTATTTATTTGTTTATTTTACAGACACCCATTTCTCGCGATTTTACCCAACTCACTGTTGCCGGGTATCAAGTCCTCTTATTTTTGAAAGCTCTTTTTTCACCCTCCCGTCATTTTTTACCCTTATTTCTCACCTGTCTTGTCGTACCCCCTCAGTCAGGCCTCAGTCAGGCTCTGTTGCTCTTGCAGATGTTTTGCTTTGGCGGTTTCATCTGATTTGATTCATTCCTTCCTTCTATCTGTTCTTGTTTCTCTCCGACTACACCCTATCTTGCTCTCTTTTTCCCTTTGGCTTCCCTTTTCCTCTCTGCTACACTGCTGCCTCATTTTTCTGTCTTCCATCTTCCCTCCATGCTCAGCACACTATATCTCCTCTAGCTCTCGGTCTCCACTATCAGTTGCCTTCACCATATTGTCTGTGTGTTGAGACCCAACGAAATGAGGTGATACAAATGGTTCAGTATTTTATGGGGCCTTGCAGCACAACCAGGCCAAACACAGCAAGCAATCAAAAAAGCCATTGTCTGGTGCACATGTCATTTTAATGTGTTCCGTTTGATTTAATGCAGGCAAAAGGTGAAGCAGAAGGAAACTCGAGCCTCCCAGGTGAGGTGAGAGAGAGAGAGAGAGGGCAGACATGCGAATTAAGAGAAAGGTGATAAAGATACAGGGTAAGAGAGGACAAAAGCAGGAACAAGACCATGAAAGTGGGGACCTCACTAGAACCTGAGGAAAATACTCACCTCTTTGTTGAAATTAAATGATTGCTTGGGTCATATAAAATTTCAAGGAAAGAAATGCCATTTAGATTGTGAATAGAAATGGAAAACATGTAAGGCAAGTTGCCAGAGGCAGGGAGATGACAGTTCCTTATAGTGAAATATTGAGGGGGAAAAAAAGGAAAAATAGCAATACCTTATGTACAAAGTGATTAATTTGTTGGATGTGTTAGGTAAATGTGTGAGGATTTTGCAGGTTTTGCATTTGTAAAGACGTTCATAAGATGGAGATGATGTAGGTATTATCCACCACCTCCCCTTATCCCAAATTCAAACTAATCAGGGAATGTGACAGTGGATTAATCAATGGTTTACACGACTGGATAGTGATCCGGCTTTGTCAGTTTTATAACTTTTATCTTCCAGTGTAAAGTTGTGTGAGAATTGCGGGGAGGAAGGGGTGTGTGTGTGTGTTTGTGTGTCTTTGTAAAGGCCACATAGCTCGATACTAAAATAATTATGCATTTGTCTCCATATGGTGGAGACTTTTATTAACAAAGGGATGAGTGGAACTCCTGTTTTTATTACAGGATTTTTTTGCACAATGACACCCACTCATGCACAAGCCTGAATAATAGGCCTGAATAATAGAGAGTCGGGACCAAGTGTCACAAGAAAAATAAACAAACAAATAAATAAAAACATGAAAAATGATATGATAGGGGTATTGTTGCACTGGATACCTATCAAAACACTGGATTAAAATGGTCATGTTTTTGGTGTGTTATAAAGCAAACCCAACCCAATTAATGGGTATAGATGTGTGATGCGTGAATACTAATATGTTTTGCAATAAGTTTACTATTTAAGATTAGGAACACTGCATGTAACTGTTGTTCCTCCTGACTTGGACAATTAGGCACCAATAACCAAACCGCAAGCATGAGTTTAAGCAAGCTTCTAGAGTGAACACAGGGAAAAGTGAAACAATCTATCCAGACCGAATGACAGCAGGGTCACTTGCATTGAATTCATTAGTCAAAATGAGGAATGAAAATGGAAATTGGTCATGAAAATTTTGAAATTAGAGACATGCAAAGAAATTCAAATTGTTACTGCCAAAATTCATTATGGGTAAAAAAAAAAACAAAACAAAACAGAAGAGCAAGAAGAGCAATAGATCCCCTTTGAAAAAAAAACAAAACAAAACAGAAAACTCCAGGAACACAATAATGAAATGTTTCATTTCCAAAAAAAGCATGTGTGTTGCTTAGTTGGAGGGTGTAATACAATTCACATATGTCATTTCCATAAAGGTTTAACATTATTCATAAATTGGTTGTGGTCTATGTGACGGAAGACAAGGGTGCCTCAAAGTTGTCACTTAAGATAACTTATTAGTTCCACGGGCAGGAAATTATGCATTCACTGCAAACCTTGATCCCTCACTCTTTCCAAGACAGCAAAGGAATATGGTGAAACACCCAAGTAGGTGTCTGTTACCAGTCAGTATCTGCCTTCTTCTTCTTCACTCTCACTTTCTAATTTTGTTGATACCTTTTATTTAAAATACTGGAGTCTCTTTTCTGACCAATCACTTGCCATGTTCCTTTCAAAGAGCCTGATAGGCTTTAGTATCACTTGTTCATATGTTGTTTCTGTTATTGTTGTCCACATATAACACCACCTTCCAATTGCCCATTAAAGTTTTTGTGTCTTCCACCCAATATTGCCTTTTCATTTAGAACATGGGTTGGTTTTCTCGCACTATTTTCTTGGAGTTCATTTTACCATGGAATCATAATGATACTTTGGCATAAGGGTTTCATATTCACATGTTCTCCTCATTCAATTAATATAAGTTAAATAAATCTAATAAAACATGATTAAATTCCCAATATGGCAATATGGGTAAGAATGAAATACTATCATTACTCTAGTATAATATTTTTGCTCTGTGCAGGTGCTTCTGCAAATTCTTATTTTAATAAAAGAAATGAAAGGAAGACAGATTTTCTCTCCCTGACCCAAATACTGTTTCAAAACCTTCAGTTACTACAGATGAATTTCCTAAATTTAAATGTTTAAAATGAACACTGGTTACAGTAGTGTTAACTCCCAAAATAGAAGATCACAACATTGTGTAGTAGATCACGGAGAAAACCAAAGTTTTGGCTGTAACATTTTTTGTAAGCTTGTAATGGTGCTATAAGCAATAAAGAACTTGACCTGAACTCCAACGCCAAGTAGTCGCAGGCAAGCGATCGATTATGGTGAAAATATAATAACAAGGAATTTAGGCCGACGGTTGCTTTCAGCCTAGTTCTTCAGCCCATGAGCAACCCAGTGATTGTCAGTAAGCACTTGAGCTACCAAGCACAATGGGATAATTAGCATGACTTCCTTCCCTTTCAGACTTGGCAAGGCAGTGTCTCTCGATTTGAATGTGTTTTTTTGTGTCTATGTGTTGAGGAGAAATACATCTGTACACACAGAGATATGAGAATATAAAGCAAATTGACCTAATGCAAATATGTAGACATTTGTTTCGTCTCGATCCGCATGAAATCTTATTTTAACATTACCAATAGACTGGATGTGTTTCATCTCAATATCCAAAGCGATACAAATACAACTTTGTGTGTGTTCAGACAAAAGATGCATTTCTAAGGATATCAAAGGAATCTAAATGCCTAATTTTGTACTAATTACCATTTGATTCATCTGAGGCCCTTTATTACTCTACTGTTTAGTGTGCTTTCAAAGGATGTTTCTATTTAAGGCATTCAAGTGAGAATATGAATTGTGTCACTATCAAATATTGGAATATTTCTAACATGAACAAATCAGTCTAGTAAAATTGCAAGAGCACTGACGTTGGGGAAAATATATACCAGCTCGGCGCTGGAAATATTTAAACTTGTAGACCATTTGTTTGTGTAATAGTAGGGTCCATCAGTGATAAGTATAGGTTTTTATGATAGTGAAAGATAAATAGGTTCAAACAAAACAAAAATAAGATAATGCGTTTGGATTAGCCAATAGTGTGAGTATTATGGTAGTAAGGGCCAAATTGATACGATTATTAACATTTTGTAATTGATTCTAAATGTTAACAGTAAGGTTCCAAAAAATACATATTGAGTGGAACGGAATTGGAAAATTTAGCACTTCGAACAATTATTTCTCAAAGTAATTGTATTCAAAAGCTTCAAATGGAAAGGCATATACATTCCCTTATTAAATCACATGTTCTTGAATAGTTGGTTTTGCCAATTGACTTATTTGGTGTCAGCAGTTCCCACCAACTTATTGACTGTTCACATGCTGCAGACACTCTTCCTGCTCTTGTTTCCAAGCCAAGGGTCACCATCTGTTGCCTCCAAGCCCATACCCATTCAGACGATTTCCACTTGCCAGCCTCCGTCTCCAAGACAAAACCTCCAGGGCGTAAACTCAGGCAGTTTGCGTCAGTGAAAACCTATTTTGCAGCCACCCCGTCCCAGTCCTTTGCTGTTTGGCTTTGGCTTGCTGAGGCGTACTTTAAAATCTGTCTGTCAATATTCTCTTGAACAAAAAAAAAAAAGAGTCCATACTGTAGCCATGGCGGTCAACAGAGCTGTTGTCTGCAATGCAGCATTATCATACTCCTTTGCATCCCCGCCAGTGAGGCAATCTACTGGGAGTGTGTGACGTGACTTTGCGTTGTTCTATTTGGACATACATGTACATCATGTTTGTCTTAAATAGCTGATATCACTCTTGTGACCTAGACTGTGATAGCTGCGGTATAGAGCTTGAGAAATGGTTAGGTCTGGGCATTTTTACAATGGTTATTTTTTGGTTTCAAATGAGAAAACAGAGAAAGACCGCATGTGGGTCTACCTTCGGGAGAATCATGAAACTGGAAAGCAAGCACAGCAGAGGACAAAACTGTGAAGACATTTTATCCTTCACTTTGTGATTTTTAGATGTCGTGTTTGAAAAGTGCTTCCAATACCAACTTTTAAACTACACTGCCTCAGTATCTAAAGACAAACTCCAGTATTTTTCAACCTTGAGCTTATCTACAAACAAAGTGGAATTACACCATTTCCTTGGAATAGAATAAAACAAAAACATAAATAAAGAAAATGAATAAATGAACACATACATGGCATGCAGCATTGCAGAATAGTGTTAGAATTTCAAGGTTGCAAGATTGTGGGTAGTGCGTACATCTAAAACATTTGTAGAATTTGATTTTTAGTGAGCTATTTATTTGCGTTTCAGTTTGGATTCTATTACAAATATTTATTTTGGCTGTTAGACCTCATACATATCATCATATAATCCCCATATGTCCCCCTCCAAATCCTACACAAAATATAACAACGGTGAATTCTCCTTCACAGACTAACCGTAACTCACTTTAGCTTTCAGAAGTATGTCCTGGTATTTTAGTTGGTACTGAATAAAGAGTTCTTCATTTGATGAGCTGCTGTGTAAGCCACTTTTAACTCACATGAATGCACTCAATTTGATTGTATAATGTAAATCAAACAGTGGGAGAAAACATTAGTTGAAAAGTTTGCTACCAGTGGGGACTTAATAAGGTGGAGTGCCTGGTGTGATGAGAGAGTCAGAAAAGATTCATCTTTTTTGGGGGGGGATTTTTTTTTTTTTTTTTATTGTGACACAAAAGCAAAAACTTGGATGTGGGTGATTAATGAGAATACAGGAAACAGAGGGAGCTGTTCATTAGCAACGGTTGTGATCTGCAGTCTGCATAAGCACAAGTTAAGCCAACAGGCTGTACTTTCTTCAGATATTACACATCAATGTATGTTACCAAACAGCCATGATTACTTTAATATCAAAACAACTAAACAGGATTGATTGATTTAGGGAGATGTCTTGTTTTAATGATACCCTCAGCAATATTTTGGCTGCATCGCTTACTAAATTGAATGATTTCTGGCATTTCCTTTGGAAGTACTTGTGGGTGGTGTTAAAGAAGAAATTGAATTTTTTAAAGCCATTTGTTGGGTATGTTGATCCCAGTCAATGATATCAAGAAAAATAAAGCAGGGTGTGCTAATCTTCTGCTTAGCATAAAGATCACTTGCTAATAGAAATGGGAAAATCCAATCAGATGGATTGCCCAAGCATTGACCTCGTGAAGTACAAAAACCTACAATACAAATATGAGCCTGATTGAGGGAGATAAAGAAGTGACTGCCAGACTATTAGAAAATGAAAAACAAAAAAAAAAAAAACCCAAACAACTAATATATTTGCATTTGAAGCTGCTGCGATCGCGCATTCCCGAACTTTGTAGTCATATAAGCCTAAATGTAATCCTCCCAGTCGTATAGACTCTGCGAGAACTTTACCAGAATGGAAAGTGGACGTTGTCTCTGTCATGCATTCCAAAGAATTAATGTTAAAGTGATGTATATGAACATATAAATCTTTGGTTTTTGGTTCTTTATGGGAACTTGTTTATTTTATATTTGAGATATTATTATGTTTTATTGCCAAATTTGTGTTTCGTCTCACAGCGGGGCTTTACAAGTTCCCTTGAGTACAGTAAATTAAGGTTGAAAGCTGCAAGAGCAAATTTTAGTAATCACGCAATAAAATTACGAGTGTCTGCTGAAAGAGGCGTGCCGCATATTTAGTTCCACTGGGGCCAAAGCTTTTGAAATTCAAGATCACCAAGAGCAGCAGCATGACTGAGTGACAAGAGAGGAAAGACTTGGTTAAAATGTTGAAATTTATACTCATTTATTCATATAAACTAGATATAAATTATGAAAATACACAGAATCAAACTGGATTAATCTTTTTTTTTTTTTACGGGAGACACGGTGATGCTTTAGCAAGCCTACAATAAGCCTGGATCCAAGGTCACACAAGACGCTTTAATAACAACTGTGTATCAGAAAGTGATGTAAGAACCTGCAATGAAGATATTTTTATGAGAAACGTGGCATCAACATGAGTAATCAAAGTCAGAGGCAAAAAAAAAATGACACTACATTTTTATCACTGGGGTTTTGATTTAAATAGCTGTCCTGTAACGTGAGATCAAGTGGGCCCACTTCTTACAAATTGTATCACATTTATTGCTTCATTGCATCAGAGAGGGATTGAGAAAAGAACTAAATGTTGGCCATTATTTCATGGTGATTTCATGTTTTGTCTCATTAATTACACAGTTGTTTCAGTTTATAAAGGAACTGCTCTGAAACCAAACTGATTACAACATTTTCACAATGTCCTTATTGTTGAGGAATGTGTCGTACTTTTTTAGCCGCACGCTGATTTCCATGTTCAGTTTCACCGAACTCCATTCAGTGACATAAATGTGGCCCCCACTTGTGTTGTGTTGACTCATGCATGTAAATCAATATCAAGACAAAATTTGAGATTAGTGCTTGTTGTCTGTTCGGTGTTCGCCCTTCAGGCCTCCACACACATTTAACCACATGTTTGTGTCTATTATGTCCTGCTAGGGTTATCCACCTTCTTTTTCCGTAGATAAATCTCAAACAGCGAGCCTCCATCTCCCCCCATGAAAAGAAAATAAAGCATGACTGTAACCTCAGCTGAACTTCTAAGTTTGTAGAGAAGTTTTGAAGCGTTTTAAATTTCAATGGACGCTTTGAAGTTTGATTTTTAGGAGCGCCATAAATTCTCTTTAGATTTTCTATAAAATACATTTATTCCTCTCCTTGGCAGGACTTTTGATGAAAAATATTGAAATGATTTTCGCTTGAATGATCACCTAATCCTCTCATTCACTTTGAATGGATAGATGAGGTTCTGTAAATCTCAGGTTTATTGTTGTTCATTAAAAACGCATTACAACGAGGCCAACAAGTGGGGAATAGCGGTTAATTTCATGATTGGGGTTAAAATAATACTATGGATTAATGTGTGACCCGTCAGCTAAACAACCTGGACAAAATAAGCTAAAAAGGGAAAGGAGATATTTTTATTGTTTTACGGTGGGACACCTCAAAAGTAGTCCTCTGATGATTAACTTTTTGGGATGACAAATAAAAAACAGAAATGGCCAAAAACTGAAACTGAAAAGCCAAGCATTGTGTATATTAATATTCATCTGTGTTCAGCTACATATAAGCTGAATGTTTAACAACTTTGATGAAAATGTCCATGTGATATTCCTTGTCATCCTTGACCTTTCTATAAAAAAGAAAGAAAAAAAAAAGCCTTGTACTGTTCATCTACCAGTACTGACAAATTGGGTGGTTCAATTAGTGGACTACATGGCCGCCACCAGAGATAAAGGGAAAAGCAGAGGGAAAGCAGCCAACTTGATGTTGGAGCACCTTGTCTGATTGGAGGTGACATCGTTCCAAAATGGTCTGTAGGAAACTAATTAGATCATAGTAGAGTTTTATTTTTATTTTTAGAGTGGGGATTTAGTAAAGAACACAACAAGCAGAAAAAGAAAATGGTAGGAATAAAAATTGTTTTAGGCGGAAAATTGAAACATCATCTCTGGGGCAACATTACAAAATACTTTAAGATCACATAGCAGTTATTCATAAATACTAAACTAAACATATTGATTTTGCCTGTGCTTTAAGATACCCTGATCGCTGAGAGGACAGAGAGGAAGGCAGACGAACATACTATAGAATCTACCCAAGGCAACCTAACCATTTATCCGACTTGGATGATATGGATTTTGCATGAAACAGCTACAGAGCTGATAATCTAAGGGGTATTCTATGAATAATTAATCCTTTCAATGTCACCCAGTGATTAGAGTATGCGACACCTCTGCAAACCGAGGCCCTCAACTTGTACTGAAAGATTTATGATGGCGTGATAATAAATAAATCTAATAACAAAGCTATGCACCATTCTGTCGAAGGAAACAAATAGGGGTCGCAACGCCGCATGACTGAGCTCACTTAAATGTGTGCTGACCTAGCAGTCAATCTCTAGGCAAGCATTAGTGAGTTTATTTTGATCCGGGTGGCGGTGGTTAGCCAGTTGAGGTGAATGACCAACTCGGTGACATGTGTCCTTTTAGGTTGATTGAGTATCAGATGACCTGGTGATTTTCTGGGCCATCTGTGGGGCTTTCAGTCGGTATGCTTGAAGAACTGTTGACTGAGCATCAATGTGGCTGATTTGAAGGATAGCAAAGGCTGGGTGCCAAAACAGAGTCAGGTAAGGCCTGAGTCTGTGTGAATCAGATTGAAAAAAAAAAAAAAAAAAGATGTGATTCATTACTTGATGCGGATATACACAAGCGCTGCCCCAACCGTGCACTGTTCTTGTAATCATTTTCAACATATTCAATTTGGATTAACAAGAATGGCTGGATTACAGTGCTAAAGAAAAGAAAATTATGTTCACTTCACTAATGACATTCATGAATGCCTACTGCTATTCACACGTCAAGGTATACTTGTGCTCCACATGTGCGCTCACACACACAAACATTGAACCCAAGGGGTTGATTAGGAAGTAATAATAGAAATGGCAATGTGCTATTCGTCACTGTATTATAGCAGTGATGAATTGATTTATTTACTTGCACTGTCTCTGATTAAATATGGAAATATAGGACTACCTATGTAAGTGCAAATATAAGACAAACTAGAAATGTGCCGTATCTAGATTTCCGCCAGTATGTAGTGTTCAAAACAAACAAAATAAACAAACAAAAAAAAACAACTCAGAGACCACAGTGGAACCAATGCCTTATTAAACCTTTAAGAGGACACATATAGTAACCCTATGAAGCAACAGCAACACAGATATGAGTTTGGGGTGTGATGATGTTAAATGTAAGCATGAAGGAATGATTAGAAATTCAAACCATGTCAGTAAACAACACGAAGGCACGATCCATATCAAATCACATACAGTATATTCATGCAAAACTCATAAAATGTAATCAAGTAACTTCAAGGTTGTGTCCTTCTCTGCAAAATGAGTTCTTTCTTTGATAAGACACACAGAGATGAGTGGCATTTTATGAACTGTCAGCTCCTTCGCAGTGTTGAATATTCGCAAAATTAATGTAATTCTAAAGATGCGTTTCCCTGTGTGGTTTTGGCTGTCTTACTGAGGGCCCTGTGGGATGATCAAATAGGAGAGTGCATCTGCATGTATTCCTGCGTGTTCACATAGACATGTGTAGTCATGTAGTATGTTTGCATGCCTATTTATCAGATTATTTTTTGTGCGTGTTCCACAGAGAATGAATCAGTTGATTAATATATACACTTTCACATCTGTCTCTATGACCTTATATGTATGCGTATGTGTGTGAGTGTGTGTGTGTGTGTGTGAGTGTGTGTGTATGAGGGTGAAGGGGGTGTAAAAGAAGAGTCTAAATAATGCTGACGGGTTCCCTGTGCAGCCTGGACCTCTGCCAAGATGTCCCTGTCAGTATCATATGCATCCTACTCTGTGTCTGATGGGAATGTAGAACCAACATTTAAAAGAAAAAGTTACATTCTCATATTATTATCATTATTATTAACACAAACATGCTAATATAATGCTTTAAAACCAAGCAATATTTCAAAAAGAAATATTATTTAGCATCACAAAAATGTTAAATTTATACAGTTCAAGGATATTAAATGTAGAAAGGGTTTTTGTCATATCATTAATCCAAGAATGATTCTGTTTTACCATTTCTTGTTACAAATGTTTGCCTATTTATTGGTAAAAGCTTTGGAGGAGATAACGGAGAAACTTGTATTTGAAGAAATTATCTACAAATATATTTGAATGTCCATGAGTGAAATGTGGATCCTTTACATGCACACAAGTCTAGGGATTCAACTTGCTATATGTCTGTGGCACAACAGTTGAAAAGCAGGCAGAGATCATGCTGGAGGATTTCAGACTGTAATTCTCTGGTATAATTCTCTTAAAAACAAAGAGGAAAATGCATAGTGCTAGCCTTAGTCTATTAAATTACACCAAGCGATACCTGACAGATAATCAAATGTTAATCAAATTTTAAAAGGTTTTATGAATGTTTTTGACTTCATCATAAAAAATATCAGATTTTATTTGGATGCATTTGATTAAAATAAGAGTTGGCTCTCAAGTACCGATAAATAAGAATAATATATGTATTACAGTTTTGTTTCTCATAGAATATCAAAAACAGTAGTTCATTCATTTCTATCTCATATGTAATTACAGTTTAACAAGGGGAGCAGCCTTTCTACATATGGGTGGCATTTGCATGTGTGTATTTGTGAGAGAGAGTGTGAGTTTGGACTGCAAGAAAAAATGTTCAAGTTACTGTAAAAGGGGCTCTTGCAAAAAGTATAAATAACAGGAAGAAAAAAAGAATCAGACCACAGTAAAAGATGTTTGAGAAAAGTATCATCAAAATAGGTAGCAAATGATAGTCAGGAAAAACACTTTAATCTTTAAATCAAAAGGATCAAATTTGAAAAAAAAGGAACCCTATTTTTCTATTTTCTAGTGAAAGGGCAATGCTGGCATGCTTATCCAGTAAATCCACTCATTTATTAGTATTTTGACTGATTGCAGAACAGCTTTGAGAACCCTTGTTTATTCTCTTACTCCATCCATTCTTATCACAGCAACATCATGCAATTAAAAAAAAATATATATATATATATATATATATATATATATATATATTGAAAATGAACATTTTCATCGCGAGGTGGTATATTACTGAAGGCTTAGGAGGAACAATTATGGTTAATAAATCAAAAATATTCCCTGCTGCAAATAACCAAACCATATTTCAGTGGCTCTCCTTTGAATGTTTTCCAATAACACAGAATTATGTTGTATACTGATTTTTAATGTTATTCTGTTTCTTGTCTTCTATTAGTATACTGATATAATTGTTTATTTATGCACATCAAGTATTCTCTTGGATTTCATGATAACAATGGAAATCATTGATTTACATAATCATGATTGTGCTTTTATTAGTTAACAAAACCTTTAAGAGCTACTGGTGAGTCTATTAACTACATTTTATTTCATCATATTTGTTTTATTGTCTTTCATTTTATTGATTATTATCTGTCTGTCAACATTTTACAACTTTTCCAAATATATCCATGGACGTTTGCTTGTGATGCTATCTTTACTACGCCTGTAACTTGCCGCCTAAAACAACCTCTCGCCTCTTCTTCTTTCTCCTTTCTCTTCGATTGCCCCCTTCAGGAGTTGCCGCAGTGAATCATCTGCTTCCATCTGACCCTATTCTCTTCATCCTCCTATATTTGCTTTGCTATATTACCCTCAACAAACATAAAACTGGAATAAAAAATAAAAAGAGTTTTAGTCAACCAGTCCAATTAGGTGATGGTCAATTAAACAGGTCGTAGCAGTGAACTGAAAATGGCTGAACTGACATATGACACATGGTTCACCATTTGCCTACAGTGCGATAGAGGCCTCTGACCTTAATTCAATATGGACTTTATGTGTGAATAAGCAGGTAAATGTCATTGCAGCAATCAGAAGGCCAAAGATTCAATTCGAGTGCAGATCAACTTGGATATTAAAATTGCTTACATGATCCAGAAAATCAGTCGTAAATGGCAGACCATGTTTGGTGCACTGCCAACTGTAACATTTTAGAGCATTCTTATCGTTTCGTTCAAAATAAAAGTCAATAATCTGGGTCTGTGCATCCATAGAGGCTGTTTGCTTGTTTTGTTTTTTTAAGTCCAAAACTCTTGGAAGGTCCATCTTTTCCATAGCTACGATGCTCTGTTTTCATTACTCTTAACAGATATCACACAGAAAGTTTGCATTAATTTAACCGTTTACCACTTCTGAGGCGGCGAAGTTTACTGTCACTTTGTACAAATACTGAGAAAATAGCCACCAATGTGCAGTCCTGTTAATCTGTAGAATCTAGTTTTGTTACTCAGAAATACTCTACCAGTGTATCAGACAGAGGGGAAGGACTTAAAAAGTTAACTTCAGGTGGGAGTAAGCATTGCGTCGGATTGTAGATACCATTCTACAGCATGATGATGCAAAATCAGAGATAACTGCTGTTTAAAAGGATGTTGTTTTTTTTTTTTTTTTTTTGCTGGTCAAAGTAATACCAACCAGTTTATTTGTATTCATGTGTAAATATATGGCGCCTTCAACTGGGTCCAGATCTTATCAAGCGATGTGTAATACGTGATCTGATAACGCTGAGGAAGTAGCAGTTGTAATTATAATATCGATTCGTAGTGTATTTGAACCAACCAACCAACCAACATGGATAATAAAACAAGTAATGAACAAATTGTATATGGGAATTGATATTGTTTCCAGCGATATATTACAAACAATTTGAAAAGGAGAAGCAGCATATTCAAAATAAGTCCATGTTTCCTTTCACCGTCTTTCATTTTATTTACCAGCATTTCTGTAGATGACAGCTGGAAACAGAACCGCAGCAAGTTCTGCGTCAGCAAGATACTGGTGTGTGTGGTTACAAATGACAAACCCAAAGTGATTGTAGCACTTGGTATTGCAAAATACAAATGTTTAGAGGATGAAACTGAGGCAGTAATTAAGTGCTGAACTTCAAAGGTTGTTTGGTACAACTCACAGAGCGAGAGGAGCTATGAAACGATGGAGTTCTACACAAAACCCGACAATTTGCCACGGTTAAGCTGCACACCAATGATTGGCGGAGATGAGAGAGAACATAAAGGTCTCTTAACCCTGAGTTCTGACTGACAGGATTGGTACACTACAGTTTTCAATTAAGGTCCCTGTTTGAAGCTGGAGACAGTGTGAATTACAATTAAATTATTGCCTCTTAATTCTTCACCCAAGAAACAAAAAAAAAAAAAAATGAAAAAAAATTATGGGTGTATGCTAAGGGCCAACCACTAAACACATTTCAAACTTTTTGAAAATATTTTTTCTGATTTTTTTGAACATTTAAATAAACTAAAACTATAAAACAATGATAAACATCTTAGGTTTGGATTAGGGTCAGGATAGATTTTAAACTGAAGTCGCAAGCAAAAGCATTATTTGCCTTATCTGTTCAGAGTTCCCTTATAACTTGCCTGGATTAAGTAATTTTAATAAAGTTTTTGGGGGTGAAACATAAATAAAAAAATTGCACAGAAATTTTTGATATGGTAATGGCAATAGCAATGCCATTTACACATCACAAATTTCCCAACTGCGGGATGATTAAATGGATATTTTATTCGATTCCATTTTTTTTTTTTTTTTGCCAAAAACAAACTAAAGTTTTGAATCTTTAACCTTTTTATCACTTTGGTCTGAACTCAATCCCCTTAGACAAAAAGGTCAACCTTGATTCTTCCCAAAAAAAGTGTACAACTTAAACCAAACTCTGAGATGATTATCTGTAGGTCAGTCCTCCCCCTCTTCATCTCACCTTCCATCATCCTGAGTTTTCAAGCGGTTAGCACAGAGGCATAGCGTGCATGAGTCAGCCTGGACTGACTGAGGGCCCATCACTCTTACCCATATAAATTGCTGTCCCTGCAGAAACAAGGATTCCTGCCCAAGAAATGAAGTATGGATTTTAAATTTCTGGAAGTTTCTTGGAGATGTGGGTCAAAGTTGCATTCACTTCAAAAGGCCTCAGACCCATCAAACCTTCAGAGAAATATTGACCTGAACTCATAATGGATGAGGGGTGACAAAGGTTTTACTTTGTGTAATCCTTATCCAATGAAGAGTGTAGATAGTGCCTGGATCATCTGGTGATACTGCACAATGTGTTGAAACTGGTTGTTTTTGTTCAAACACAAGGGGGCTACAGTTACAGTTGGGTGGTACCAACTAAATGGACAGATTGTAAGATGTAATTGTTGGAAAAGGGTCTTAATATTGGGAAGCAGTGACAGTAGCCAAACAGGAAAAGTAGTTTGGAAAGATTTTTAGATAGTCTATTCATTAAGCCATTCATGCATACATTTTCTGGTCTCTAAAACTGACAATACCACAAGTGACTCTTGGTGTGCCACTGAGTTTACAGGTATGAAAAAGGGATTTTTTTTTATTATTATTATTATTTTCTTTTATTATTATGTCATCCCGCAATTCTGACTGGACCTCACCCACTCCAGGCCAGCTTTGACTTGTCCTAAAGCCCAATATCATAATCAAGATATTAATGAACATGTCGTAAATAATCTCCAGCTAGAAATCAAGGAACAATGTACCTTTTTTTTTTTTTTATAGCATCCTGACACTAAGTGGGATGGATGGTTTGCAAAGACACACTGTGTCATAAATTAATCAATCAACACATATTATGTATTATCTCATTTAGTATTGTTATTTCCTGGTTACATTGAGTTATTGAGTTACATCTACGTTTTCTGCTGAAAAAAATAATGCTCACGATTCTGCCGGCTTTTTTTCTGTCTCAAAATGTGTCAATATCAAATGCTTAACAAGGTATGCAATCTTTTCACCGTCAATCAAATGTCAGCATTTCTTAGAGCAATATGTTTAACTAGCAGCAAATAGATGCTTTGTAACTACCAGAAGTAATTGTCAATTCAAGGTTATGTTCATTCATGAAGCATTGATTAACATAATCAGAAACAATAGGTGTTATTCAAAATCATTATATGGACAATTTTATTAATGAAGTATGTTGATCATATCATCATCATGATTTAGCTCTTTCGGAAAATTAACCGAAAAAACTCATAAAAAACTGTTTTCTAACTTATATCAATATTGGGATCTAAATCTAAGGCTGTCATTAATAGAGTTTGAAAATTATATAACTAATGATGGTAAAATATTTAATGTGTCACTTGACTTCTCTATGATTTTTTTTAAATTAAAGGAGCTACTAAAATATTGTATAGGATGTAGAATAATGTCATCTATGTAGACAGTCATTTTCAACCTCCTTTAAAAAAAGTCTCACATATCTTAAAATGTACATTTTTTTCATCCCATGTCATGCACATTGCAGCTGCATGTGCATTATTCATCCTCAACTGTCAGCCATTTTCACACTGTAGCGAAGCATATGCAGACATGTGTGATCTGCCTGAGAGGTATTCTCACACCTGCCTGCTTCAGGAGCGGAGGTCAAACCAAAAGACCTTCTTTTTCTGGTACTAAATTTAGCACACTGACATGTGTCAAAGTTTCCATCACCCTCTTAGTCATGGCAGAGTAGAGTATCCCTGCAACAACGGCGAAGGACATTCCTTTGCACCGATATTGTGAGCCGACATAGCATTATGTTGTTGTGAGTCTGCATTCAAACTCTTATTAAAGCAGTAATTTATCAGGGGTCACGAGAGTCAGGCCGTTTTACACAAGGCTTTTTATATCATTGTGAAATCATTGTCAGAGAAATTACGCCCCCCTTGTCATGAGTTGAATGAAGAGCGTAGAGATCAAAAATTAAATCTGACACTGTCAAGGTACATTGCCAATTATGAAAGAAGCAAAAAAGCATGTTGCTGTATTACAAACGGTTGTACATCCATTGAACCGACCGATAATCCCCCTTATCTGCAAAGAAAAGCAAATAACTACTGCTATGTAACACGAGAAAAGTTACCACCGTATGAAACGGCTTCAAAGTGGTTTGTACTACAGTTAATGAAATTAGATCATAAATGTGTGCCACCACTGTCAGCATTAATTATGTATGGTAATAATCGAGAATGCAAATTAAGAAGTTGAATGAAGACGTCCATACATATTTTCTTCCCAGTTATGACCGAATGCTTACATGGCAGAGCATCACTTTGCTCTGTTACCTGTATATGACATAGCAAAGTGATATATTAATCTTACAGAAAAAAAAAAAAAAGAAGTTTGAAAATTTCCTCTCAAAAGGTATTTTTACCTCAGGGATCCAACGGTGGACATACAATGAACTGCAGTTATGGATTCTGAATAAACAATTAAGTAGCTTGGGTTTATTGACATGTTAAAGAGCACTGACCTAAGACACCATCAAATGTCCCACCTAATATCTTTAATAATATCTATTCATATTGTCTGTATAATTTTGTAAATTGTCAATGATTTTCACCATATGGTGAAAACTACATTTGAGCCCCCAATCGAATCATATACACAGTATGGACCGTGTGATTCCACCACCTTATTGTTATGGCCACAATGTGAGAGGATGTGAGGCGTTGATGTCCGACTAAATCTTAAAATATCCCTATCGTAAACTGAAAACCAAAATCCACAAGGTCATGGACAAAGAACCAATTGTTTGGTTTGGACAACTGCCTGGTTTAAGAAAAAGAAGAACATTAAAGTGCACGAGAAAAGATTTAAAAACATCTACAATGGGATGATTGCAAATGTTGTAATTTCTTAATTTGCTTTAAGTGTTTTCAGAAATTATTGTTTCTATTCCCGACCATTTAAACTGCTCTCATAACAGCAGCAAACAGCGGACATAAAAACACTAGATGGGTCCTTTTTTGTCGCCGTGTCGCACATGAAGGAACACACACATTAGCGCTCACACACTGAACACCTGCAAACCCACAAAGGGAGACATTATCTTGACGCGATGGATCATGTAAATGGCATTCTGTCTACATTATGAGAATGTAGAAGGTGCTTTTCTGCATGACTGAGGCGCTTATCAAGTGCGACTTTCTGTACCACCAGCTCTGTATATTTCATCTTAAGCGATAAGTATTGGAGGTAAGAGAGGGTAAATATTAAGGTTTAGATTATTCTATGCTTATTCTCACCATATCTTTGAGCTTTTAGGATACTTTTTTTCTTCCAGATAGTTTTATTAGTTTAATTTCATTATATATCTGAAGGATATGGACTCGAATATCAATGAATTGAATGTAAATCTCTGGATTTATTGAAATTGTCAAATCAGTGATCAAATATAGACAGCACAGTAGGGTGCTCTAACATATTTACTAAAGCCAGCCGGAACAGTAAATGTCATGTAAACTTTCAGTGATACAAGATGCAGAAATTTGGGAAAAGTCAAAGTAAAATAATATGAATATTGTGTGTTCTGAATTAAACAATAACATATTTATTTGGTTTTATTTCTCAATTTTTTTTCTTGTTTATTTGATTGCTTTTTCAACATTGCATTTAAATTCCCACAGGTTTTACTACCACTCTAACAGATGTAAATAAAGGCTAAGAGGGAAGATCAGGGCCAGCCTATGTTGACCTTATTACAGCATCTGCTCCCGTGTTTCTTGTCTTCAACATCCATCTGTTTATCGTGTTTTTTTTTTTTGTTTGTTTTCAGTTCTCATTCCTTGCTACAAATCCCCCCTTTCAATAACATGCCGTCTTGAATTAAGTTAGTCCTACCATATAGAACGTTTTTTTGTCTAATAACATCATTGGAATTAATTAACTTTGGGGATTGAATTTAGACCTCGGAATCCCGAAAGTGCTCCTGACAATGTTGTGTGCTGAAAGCTTTGCAGAAAATCTTCATGCGTTTTATTTATTGATTCATTTTTTTGATGTTTGTCAAAATTCTTCATCACCGTTGATGTTTTGTTTTTTTCTCTGTTGTATGCATAAATGATCCGGTATTGCACATTCTACTTGTTCACATGTTTTGGACTTTGTAGCCCAACTGCTGAGTTTAAATGTGTTATTAAATGCATTATTTATTAGACTTAAGCAGAATCGAGAGAACCAACATGTCAGCAGCTGTAACAGACAACATACATCACATGTCTGTTCTTACTAACATTTTTAGCACAGTTGTGCAATGAATATTTTATATGTTCACACACCGGTGCTTCACGTAGACTATTTTATTTTATGCATTTGTTTTAGACAGAGACCACAGCCTTTCTTCTTCACTCCACTTTATTCTGCAATTACAGGAGATGACAGGAGCTATGCTGATAACATTACCGAAGCTCACCCTGACTCCCACTAATAAGGTATTCAGTCTCTCTTCTGTTTTGTGCCTGACTGCGCTCAGTTTGCACCTGATCGTCAGAAACATCCAAACTTTGTGGGTCATGCCCACCTGCTTTTATCAGAAATTTGTTACATTTGCAACCTATTTTATATTTGCAACTTATTGTAGAATAATAGAGTCTCGACCAATGTGTTATTTTCTGTATTATATGGTTATACAGCACAAGGTTGAATTTGCATTCATGACGAAACTTTGTCGCGTATGTAGCTCCGCAGACTCCCGGCTAATGTTTATGCAGAAATGACGTCAAGAGCATTTTAACAAAAGGCCTCAACCTTTGTCAGCTGTTGCTGTTTGAGTCACACCTCACACGTACAGTCATGAAGATTTTCTATTGTGCCTGTTTGCCCTGTCCGAGCCTTCATCGTTTCTCTATCCCCGAGATATACGCCACTCCGACAGAGAGCAGGTGTCTGTGACCACAGAGGAAGGCCCCCGGCTAATTCCAGAGGCTGAGCGGTGTGCACACCACATTGACGTCTGATGCATGCCGTGGCTGACATTTTTCTGCCATCACTACACTGCACGTCCGCTCATCAGCCGCGGATCAAAGTGTTTTAACATGTTCTTTGTCATCAGCAGCTCCAGACAGCCACGTGTAGAAGAGGAGAAGCCTTCCATTCCACCGGCATTATTTTTTAACAAATCCACGAAATATTCGGTGTCCTTCTATCCGAGGGGGAATTCTTAAATGACAGGGAGCAAGGACCAGTGTGTTAAAGAAGTGATTCCAACTTTTTTTTTTTTTTTTTTTTACCCCATTTATTTATTTGTTTTTGCCCCATTTCGAGGCGCCATGGGGGATGGGAGGGGGCTACATGGCTCGGAGATGTCACACAGCAGGCGGATAACTGACACCATCACCACTTTGTGGGGCGTGATGCATAATAGGTGGTAGTTTAGCACAGTCAGTCTCACACCGGACAGTTTTGCCCTCATGAAGGAGGAGTTCAATTTCACACCCAGGTAAATTAGTGTGTGGGCGGTGAGGGAAAAAAAAAAAAAAAAAAGCGTAAATGTGTGTGTGTGTGTGTGTGTGTGTGTGGGAGAGAGGGGGAGCCGCATTACAACCAAATGCACAATACTCACTATAAAACTTTCTATATTTGGTACACTTTACAAAAAATGGGTTGATCAGCGTCAGTGGTATTAGAATTAAACTAACTTGTGAATATATAATAAAATGTTAGCAATGTTAGAGACAACAATCTCTGTATGTCACCAATTCTACTTTATACCTTATATGCAACTCTGGATATCTTAAAGGACAATGCCAATATATGGATCAAATTATTGCACTTTAAATACATTAATTGCAACTTCTGTCATTCAACTGTTGCCACACAGCTTGTTTGCTAAGATATGCGTTACTGTATATTTTGGGAGGACAGAACATAACAGTTAAGACAATTCATATTTCATTATATTTCTTATTCTTCCTCCTTTCTACTATTATCTATTACTGTTATGTTTTTTACTTGAAACTCTGGCACAACAATTTCCTTTGGGATTAATAAAGTTGTTCTCATCTCATCTCATCTCAACAAGGACTTCCACTATGAACACATGAGGGCAAATCTCGGTGCTTACAAGGTTCTCTTCATAGCTGTATTGACATAATGATTTCACATAACATATCACTTTTGGCTCCTTCTGCTGCGGCATACAACTTGTGCGGCTGATGTCACAATATAAAGAGAGTCAAAGGCCATAACATGAAGGCTAAGGCACTGTTGATCTAGAGCTCATGCTAAGTATTAACACAAGATGCAGAAATTGAAGGAGCGGACCATCAACTTCTCCACTCTGAGATTTATGGAAACCTGCAGATGAAGAAGTCGAGGGAATCACATAGCTGCCCTCCCCGCTACAGTTGGTCTGAGCCACTGTAAAAGGGTTCTGCTGGCCAGTATTGCTGCTCAGCAGGAAGGTGAGTACAAAACTGCCAAGTGTGCTAGACTGGAGCAAGCCTGGCAGCGGGGGTCAAGGATTTGGCCGTTGGGCATATTCACCGTCTTTTTCTTCCTTGTTGACAGCTTGACATTGAACAAAAAGTCAGAGAGGAGCTTTGCCGATACAAATGCGGGACTGTGTGGAATTTTGAAGGGCACGGTAACGTACGTTTTAAATGTTACTAATACCCACATGCTAATCTGCCACTAACACTGTTCACTTGGAAGACTGTTCTATTATACTCCCCCTCCACAGCTTTGGGATGACGTATGAATTTGCACCTGTTAAAAGGAATGGTTATGGATGTGCAAGATGTTTTTGATGATGCTTGTATTGGAAGCCATGTTTTTCCTGGAGCCTCAGTCAAGTAATAGGTTTTTGGACTGGCACCATCCCGGTTTAGACACATTGTTAGATTTATCCTTCAAATGTTGACGTCATCATGTATACATATATGAATATATATATTTGCTTATTTGTCCAAAAGTATTTTGGCCCCATCAAAATAATCGAAATTAGGTGTTGAAATCACATCCATGGCTACAGGTGTATAAAATCAAGCACCTGCATTTCAGAGTGGATCTATGATAGAATGCAACCTGTGCAACAAATCCAGTCGTCAAATGTCATGTGTCAAGTGTATTACAAGAACATGGAAGTATTTGGGAACAGCAGCAACTCAGCCATGAAGTGGTAGGCCACGTAAAGTGACGGAGCGGGGCCAACGGATGCGAAGAGGTCGCCAACCTTCTGACGAGTTAATTGCTACAGACCTCCAAACTTCATGTGTTCTTCAGATTAGCTCAAAAACAGTGCGCAGACAGCTTCATAGAATGGGTTGCCATGGCAAAGTGGCTTCATCCAAGCCACACATCACCAAGTGCAATGCAAAGCATCAGATGTAGTGGTGAAATATGATTGATGTCATATTGAACCCTATGGACTGAACCCTATTCGTAACCCTATTGGTAATGAGATGTCACTTAAGTTCACATGTCCAGGCAGGTGAGCGAATACTTTTGGCCATTCAGTGTATCTTCTGTGAAGTGTACAAGAGAGTAAGAAATAAGAAATGAGCCTCTGTAGTTGTTGGGGTCAGACGGAGGCAGTACAGGCGATGACATCAACTGTAAGCTAGGAGGGGTGAGAAGAGGCTGACAGAAGTTGAGAAAATTGAAAATATCACCAGTTTGTCATAAAGTTACCTGTATATATATATATTTATTTTTTATTTTTTTATTTTTTTTTCATAAAAACCTCCCACTGCTGCATATCTTTTAGAACAGTTCTGATTGTAGGTACGTAGCTCCTTGGTAGAAAGAACCCAAATAAAAAAAAAAAAAAAAAAAATGGATTATGTTGATATCTAAGCTTTAAACACTTCCTTGCAGGAACTGAGTTTTTACTCTTCATGTATGAGCCATGAGCCAGCGGGCAGCCACTTTGGCAAAGCCCAAGAGCAGCCCCCTGGGAACAACGCCCAGGGATCTGTTAGGAGTTCAGTGTCTTGCTCAACAACAATTCAACACGGCCATGAGGAGCTGAAAAATTGAACCTGGTTCGAAAACAACCATTCTTAACGCTTAGCCACACTGCCCTGTTGAGACAGAGAAAACTGACCTCATAGCTTTCAAATGATTTGTGAATGAAAGAAAAAAATGCAAATTTTAACTATTCTCAGCAGGAGGTGTAATACAATGTCCTTTTCAGTTTTGTTTGATTTACAAACCAAAAACAAGGCAGCCAAAAAGGAGTCGTACTCTCTCTCTTTGGCTTGGCAAGGCTCATTCTTTTTTTTTTTTTCCATTGCTTTTTGTTATTTTGTCTCTCTTGGAAAATAAGAAAAGCACTCAGTGTTTAATATAACAGTCACAACGATCCCCCTGCTATTCTACAGCCATTTTTGGTGCAGAGTAAAGTTGTTGGCAATATTTGGTTTTTATTTGGTGTTATTCGCTACTGTTCTCTTGACACGGAACAACTTCTGAGCTGAAAAATATATTTTTTTCTATGTTTTCAACACTTTGAATTAATCTGGCCTACAGCCCTTGAATACAGGCATTGGAAACTATGTGAGTAAAAAGAGAGTTTCACAGGGACTTGGAAGGAGTAGAACTGAATGGTGTGGAAGATTGTTTCGATCCTTTTTTTATATTATTTATTTAATGAATTTATATATTTATATTTTATATTTTGTAAATTATTTTATCCAATAATTTCGGCATATTTTTCCATCACTTCTTGTGGATCTCGTCACAATTCCTGAACCTCTCACTATGATTTATCCACACAAATGCATTCACTTTAGTATGGTTTTGGAATTATAATCCAAATATACAGCTAGATGATTGGGTCAATTTAGTTACCATCCACGCCCGCATTGTCGCTCACTTATCAGGTCACCATGGGGGCAGCAGCCAAGTCCCGGGGCCCGGACTTCACTCTATCAGGCTACTTCGTTCAGAAATGCTGAGGTGTTTTGTGGCCAGTACTCTAACTCTTTTGACCACGACCCACAGCTCCTGACCAAAGATGAGGGTAGGAACATAGATTAACTAGTTAATATTCACCTCGATGGACCGATGCAGAGTACACCGCTCAACTGACGCCGCACAAATTTGCCTGTAGTGCTCCTGCTCCATTTTTCCCACACACATTTTCCCCCATGTAAATATATATACACTGTACATGTATATATAGATATGTGATACATATATGAAAAACTTCATTTATATTTGTAGGTTGTCTCTTCTACCCCTTAATATTTGTACTTTGGGACAATCCATACAAGAGTAATGTATTCAGAATGTCACAACTTTTCTGCAGCTCTGCATTGTGTTCATGTTCCCTGTTAAATGCAAAATAAAGAAAGTGGCTACACTGAGGTGCACCTACTGCATGAGCAGCCAGTTCAGTGTGTCAGGGGGACATTAAACAGTCCAACTGAAAATTGTATTCATAATTGAGAATAGAAGTATCAAACAGCTTTGGCCAATAAAGTGAAAACATTGCTTGTACGGGTAGGTTAGCTGGAAGTAGTTTGGATCATTGCTAATTTGGGACTTTCAGTTTAGGAGCTCACAATAAAATGAGACAACTAGAAAATACAAAATTACAGTTTCATCATAGAGGCAAAATGAAATATACATTCATAACTTGCTAAATTGAAATAAAGTGATAAATAGATTTAATATTTAACAAAGTAACTGCTAAATTGTAATATTTGTTCACATACAGATGTTGGTTGCAGGGCTTTGCCATCTTAATTTAAATGCACAGTGTGTGCAGAGCATTAAAATATAAAAATAGAAAAAAAGAATAATAATGATATTGAAAGATCAAAATATTTATATAGCTGATGTCACTTTAAATGAGATCACAAATTTATACCAAATAAACTTGAAAATGAAGGGCCGGTATTGCCATGTATCTCACTTATCTGTTACCTGTATCCCATTGTATGGTTTTATTTAAATACAATTTTATGCTTTTTTTTTCCTCACCATTTGTGTTTTTAATCATGGTCATTGTTTTTGTTAGGTGATTGTCTGTCCTATTGTCAACAAGAATAAAACTACAATAATAATTGTGATATAATTTAATATAACAATGAGTTACGGAAAAAAGGAACCCCTATAAATCTTATTTTGGACCTGGCCCAGAATTCATTCATTCAGTCATTTATGAATGTGTTTATATATTTATTCATTCTATTATAATTGCTATTAATCTATTATATTGCATTTTTATTCATGTTTCTCTGAAACAATGGTCCTCCAGTTTGCAAAGAGGATGGACGCAGGTAAGCGGTTTGTTGAAGAATGATTTTGTTTGATTTTTTTGACATTTGAATTGAACTGTAGAATAGTTTGAGGGGTGGTTCAGATGTTGATTTCTTAGATCAGAGATTGCGAAGAGTGTTCTGACTGAAAAGTAGCTAAATCTCTCCTTTCCCTGTATATCTCCAGCAATTGAACCTTCCGACAGAGAATTTAGGGCTACTGTGATTAGCAGGAAATAAACATGGAGTATGTGAATACCTGATAAGGGATGGTTCATTTAAATTCCCCCTAAGGTTAATTATTTTCCAGAATAGGAAAGTAAGAATAATATAGATACAATGTCATGAATGCTAAAGGTTACTCATTGGGGTCCAAGCGAAAAAAAAAAAAAAAGTAATTCTCAAATTAAAAAAAAAAACAGAATAAAAATTAAAATTACTCAATGATCGTGAGTTGGGTGAATTGTTCTCATGTGATTCTGATCAAACTTTCTGCATTTAGTTATGTTGTGCTCAGTCAAATCTTACAGAAACAAAATAATTTTCAGAGATAACAGTGTAAAAACTGAGCTTATGTTCATCGTCATTGGTCACACACATACACACAGAGGAAATAACTGATGAGGAATCCTCATCGAAGACTGAAGTGACAAAGAGGACAACCATGCTGAGGTTGCTGTCACATTCAGGCCAAATAATGGGAACTGATCCTTGTTTTCAATAAAGGTAGATTTTCAGCTGAAAACTTTCTAAATGTGCCTGTGCCGATGACATGAAACAGTGGTAAACATATCCATCTTGGAGGGGAAACATGTTTACGAAAACAATTGGAAGTTGCTAACCCAAACAGACATTATCGCATATATGGGTATTTTTGGCTGGTGTGTAAAGATCCAGAAATGAATATACCTGCAGTTGATGCTTTTTACAACTTACTTTTCAAGTGTATGCAATCATATCAATGAGGCACATGTTCAAAACATATAATATTCACGATAATTTAACTTAATTAAAACATTTAACACAAGTCGTGATAACGTGCATTAATACAGTGTTTTAAGGTGCGTCTTACTAGAATGATCATTTCTGACTGGGAGCACAATATTGTTTAACAGAAAATGAACAAAACATAAGGGTTAAATGCTCCTGAGGGCAAGTCATAGAAAATATGAGAACTGACCAGCAGTTGCTCTTTCTCAAAGCATTAACCCTCCCACATCTCACTTTTCGATCCATCCGCACACGTTCTTTGCTTCTTCTTTCCCTCCTCCATCCAATTCAATAAGCAAGAAATACACATTTTAAAAAATGGATGTCAGCGAGGGAGAGAGATCTGGTTTAATAGAGATTCATTACTTTGACTGATGTGGCAAGAAACTGTCACTCACTGCAGACAAAAAGGAGGATTCAGTCCTGTGGTTTATATGAACCACAAAGGGACGTTTGTTGTATCACATATCTTCCTGGCGCTTTCTCTTGTCTTTCAAAGGATCCTGACAATTACATCACCCTTATCTTTATAAATACTTTTACATTTAGAGATTGGGGGTTTCTTGAAGGCTCTCTCTCTTTATTATTGGCTGATTGCACTGTGGCTTGATCAATGCTATCAATAATGCAATCGAGATGTATTTGTGCCCTAAATCTCCCAGATTAGGATGGGTGCGCGGAATATCGAAAATATGTAGACTGAGTGACAGGAACTGTTGTTGAGAGATTAGACAACATATTTGTGTTTGGATGAGGGTATTACAGACACTAATCATATTTTCAGTAGAACATACTGGTGGGGATAAACAATCATATCAGATAAGTTATGCATTTTTCATCTGTCTTACATGTAGCAATGTGCGTTCATGCATCTTTACAGTTTCACTCCGGGCAATAATTGCAAAGATTGTGAGAATGATTTCTGTCGTAATTTTTTCCGACACAAAGCTCCCTTAGCCACATTGCTCCCTTAAGACAAATCAGAATCAATGAAATAACTTGCTCCATGTATTATAAATTGTGTTGAGCAGTGTTATAATAGTTTGTTGTAGTTTTCCTTTTCACACGGGAGCCATGAAAGTGTATTCCATGGGAGAAACAGAGTCATCGCCCGTCCTGAATTACATATCACCAATAGAATATTCCAGATACCTGAAATAAAATCGGGGAGAACAGAATAATTGTCCTCGCCCCCAAACCCCCCCCACCCCCCACTTTTTTTCGACAGCTGTTCAATTACCCAGTGCATATTCGGAAGAAGAATGCATGGGGACTGATAAGGACCACAGCCAAATCCATCCTTCGGCTAAGAAACATTATGAATTCTGCACCAAATGGACAGTGAAAAAAAGAAAAAAAAGTTTTCCCCTTTCAATTAACAGCTTTTTCTCATTTTTATTATTATCACTATTATATATATTTTTTCAAACCCAAGACAGGATACTCCGAACAGTGCACTGTGGTGTAAAATGTGACTAAAAAGACTAGAATAATTAAATTTAATTGCACCAACTGTATTAATTTTGAAAGTTTTACTCCGAAGAGATTATCAAAATAAATCAAAATGTTTGTGTCAATTGGTTTAACTCTCAACTGGTGAACAAGGAATAAAAAGGTATTTGGAAGGCTATTTCAAATCTATATAACTTTAGACTTTTGCACAATTTAATGTGCTTTTTTGTACGTGATTTTCAGAACAAAAAAATGGAGACCATATTTTTCTGATACTCAGATTTTTTCCTATGATACTGAAAGAAAATATAAAATTGATAATTAATAAGTTCTAAAATACATCCATATTTCTCAGTTAAGATTTCTTGTTGAATATAAATAAAGGAATACATGTCCAGTATCTCACCTATTCCCATTTAAGGGACCCTGGTGGTCTTGATCAAGACTTGATTTAATGTAGTAAAAGAGGTTCAAAAGTGAATAAATATATGATAAAGAATGCTCAGCTACTTTGATTCAAGACAAAACAATTTGATTTCTTGATAAGTTAAAACATCTAAAACCCCCAAAATTTCCAATCTTCCTCAGACACACACAAAAAAAAAAAAAAAATCTCAAATTATAGGTGACAGTAAAGGGTGGAGAAGATGAAGAGAGAGAAAATGAAAGACAAGAGGCTGAGCACGAGGGCAGGGACTTTGAATGTCAGGACTATGACAGGAAAAGCTAGAGATGTGGTTGACATAATGCAAAGGATGATGCAAACCTGAATATACTGCGCCTTCAGGAGACCAGATGGAAAGGTGGCAAGGCTAGAGGTTCAAGAGCAGGATTTAAGTGGTTCTATCGTGGCACAATTTGGGGAGTAATGGTATCTTGAAGGAGGAGTTTCTAAGGAATGTTCTGGAGGTAAAGAGTGTCAGATAGTGATGAGTCTGAAGTTGTGTATTAACGGTGTAGTTGTCACAGGTAGCAGTGCTGCCCCACCGGTGGGATGTGTGTTATAGGAGAAGGAGAAATTCTGGAATTAGATGAAGTAATGCAAAATATCTTCAGAGGTGAGAGAGTGATGACTGGCGCAGGCTTCAATGGACATGTTGTTGGAGGGAATAGTGGTGATAAATAAGTGATTGACGGGTTGGGAGTCCAGGATAGGAACACACACGGATGATGGTAGACTTTGCAAAAAGGATGGAAATGGCTGCTGTGAATATTTTTTTTTCCAGGAGAAACAGGAGCAGAGGGTAACTCATTCAACTAGAGGAAGCAGCACACAGATAGCATACATCTTACACATCTTGCACAAACAAAATTATCTGAAGGTGATCAGTGACTTCAGAGAGGTGGTAAGTGAGTGTAGCCAGACACCATATGATGTTGGTGTGTAGGTGGAATTTGGTGACAAGAAAGATGAAAAGGTCAAAGGCAGAGCAGAGAACTGAGTGGTGGAAGTTAAAAGGATGTGGGGCAGGTTTGGGTTATAAGGATAGAGAGGAAAATATATTGACAGCTGTAAGAAAAGGGATGGGAGTTTGAAAAAAGTGGTTTGAAGAGCTGATGACCAAGGAAAATGAGAGAGAATTAGGAGTAAAGAGGTGACTGTGGTGGACCGTGATGTTGAAGAGAGTAGTAATGATGATGTGAGGGGGGCATTGAAGAGGATGAGGAATGGGAAGGTAGTGGGTCCTGGTGATATACCTGTGGAGGTACGGAAGGGTCTGGGAGAAGTGGCAGAAGATATTTTGATGTTACAGCAGGATCTTAGAGATTGCGAGTATGTAAATAGCTGCACACTATGTATATAACATGTCTGTCTATTTATTTTCATTCTGTACATACTCCGGCAGGGAGCTCTCATTGTAGAATGTCACTGTGCCTGCACAATGACAATTAAAAATTTTGATTCTTGAGGAAGAGAGAAGTATCTTCTTCTTTCGGCATTTCCCTTCAGGGGTTGCCACAGCGAATCAACTTTCTCCATCTAACCCTCTTCTCTGTATCCTCCTCTCTCACACCAACTACCTTCATATCCTCTCTCACTACGTCCATAAATCTTCTCTTTGGTCTTCCTCGAGGCCTCTTGCCTGGCAGCTCCAATTCCAGCATCCATCTACCAATATATTCACTATTGGAATAGAGAAGAAGTGTGATGGCGCCCGATTTTAAGGACAAGAGACGTGTAGAATTATGCTAACTGTAGGAATGAAGTTGACGAGCCATTAAATGAAATTATGAGTCTTGTGGAAACGACAGTGAGGGCAGAAGTGAACATTTGAGCAGCGGTATGCTCTCATGCTGGGAAGCGAAACTGCAGATGCATTATTTGCTTTGAGAATATTGATAGAGAAATACAGAAAAAGTCAAAGGGAGCTGCATCGTGCCTTTGTAGCTCTGGAAAAGCATACAACAGGGTACAAAAGAGAAACTATGGTACTGTCTGAAGAAGTCTGGAGTGGCAGAGAAGTATGCCAGACAGGTGCAGAACATATGAGTGCTGTAAAACTATGGTGACGGATGCCTTGGGTGGGAATGCGATGTGCCCGCGAAGAATGGTGAGGCTATCAGGGGGGGTCGAGAAAGAGAGGGCAAAGGATTTTAAGTTTCTTGGGTCATCAGTCCAGAGCAATGGAGTATTGAAAGGAAAGTGAAGAAATTTGCACAAGCAGGTTGGAGTGAGTGGGTGGAGGGAAGTGCCACGTGTGATGTGTGACAGCCAGAAGTAAAGGAAAGGTTAAGATGACAGTGGTGAGACCAGGAATATTGTCTGATTCCGAGACGGTGGCATTGAGGAAAAAACATGAAGCTGGAGATATGATGAGGATGGATACGATCAGGAATGAGTCACTCAGAAGGACACCGCATGTTAGATGGTTTGGAGATGAAACCGAAGAGGCCAGACTGGGATGTTTGGACATATACAGAGGAGGGATCATCTATGTTGATAGATGGAAACTGGTTGGATCCGCCAGGCAGGAAGCCTAAAGGAAGACCAAGGAGGGGATTTATGGATGGAGTGACAGAAGACATGAAGTTAGTTCCAGTGAGTGAAGAGGGTGGGAAGTGGTGACACCTGAGGGGGCCAGCTGAAAGTAAAAGAAAATGAAGAAATGAATAAAAATGAAGTATAACAATTTTGGAAAACAAGTTAAAGAAAAAATAAAATCCTCTAAAGGATAAGTAAGTATTATATTGGTGAGATATTTCTTAACCTGGAGCTTTCTGTTTTTTGGTGGAAAATACAATTTTGCACCAGAACCTTTTTTTTATTATTCCAGTAATCCTCGCAAATTCGATCTGCAGGAACAGCCAAATGCCTCTAATATTTCCAAGGGGCAACTGCTCACATCAAAGTCTGTCCAATACTAGTTTTTTGTTTTTTTTTCTTACAAAGACAGGCCCTGGTGCCTGATATCATATAATACATTCTAAGAAACAAGATGTGGGTTTGGCACATAACTGTAGATAAGGTTGTGTTGGCATACAATGCCATGGCAAGATGATGGCATTAACAGTCATTTAATGATGAAGATACTTGGTGGCTATGAATGATTATGACAGTTATTCAATAGACCTCTGTCTCCGTAGGAATCCTTTCAATGATGGTATCAGAGTCTGAAAATGACAACCCTGGTCTCTCAGTGGTGAAACCAGGCCAAATAATAAATGGATTTTGATGTTGACAATGACCCCTAAGGATTGTCAATTGTCAGATGTCGTATGAATTTAGCATGGTGTGCTCACAGTTTGCTTAATTGTAGGGAAACACACACACACAGAGAAAAAAATATGCACACACATCAATCCATCCATCCATCTTCTCCCTCTTATCCAGAGTCGGGTCACAGGGCAGAAGGTACCCTATACTCCTGGAGCACTGCCCACAGGATTTCACACGGGACACAATCGAATGCCTTCTCCACAAAACACATGCCGACTGGATGGACAAATTCTCATGCTAACTCGAAGACCCTGCCAAGGGTACAGAGCTGGTCCACTGTTCCACGACCATGACAAAAACCATACTGCTCCTCCTGAATCCGAGGTTCAATGACCCGGCGGACCCTCTTCCCCACCACTGCTGAATAGAACTTACCAGGGAGGCTGAGGAGTGTGATCCCCCTGTAGTTGAAGCATGCCCTCCAATCCTCCTTTTTAAAAAGGGGGATCCCCAACATTCATGCGATGTGGCAGATGCATGTCAGCCAGCCCTACAGCATCAAGAGCCTTGAGGAACCCAGGGCAGATTTCATCCACCCCCGGGGCCCTGTTACTGAAGAGCATCTTCAGTCCGGAAAAGGGTGTGCCAACTCCAGTGTCCCCCGGCTCTGCTTCCTCATTGGAAGGCATTTCAACAGTGTCGAGGAGGTCTTAGAGGCATTCCTGCAACCGATCTACAAGTAGCGCCGGCTCCCACTGTACACAGTGTTGACAGAGCACTGCTTTCCCCTCCTGAGCTTTGTGATCTCCCCTAACTGGCCTGAAGTGTGATGGTGCCAAGTGCAGATATGAACACCATTATGCCTTAACATGGTGTTTGTTATGGACAATCCGTGACGTGCACAGAAGTCCAAAAACAGAATACCGCTCGGGTTCAGATCAGGGGGGCCATTCCTCCCAATCACTCCCTTCCAAGTCACATTGCTGTTGCCCACATAAGCTTTAAGGTTTCTCAGTAGCACGAGGGAGTCCCCGCTCTCTAGCAGCCCCTCTCGGGACCCCAAGAAGGGTGGGTAAACTAAACTGTTGTTGGGTGCATAGCCACAAACAAACAGTTAGAACCCCCCCCCCCCACCTGAAGGCGGAGCGAGGCTACCCTCTCCACCAGGTTGAACCCCAACGTGCAGGCGCCAAGTTGGGGAGCAATCAATATGCCCACACCTGCCTGGCGCCTCTCACCAGGGGCAACTCCAGAATAAGAAAAAAAGAGTCCTGCCCTTCTCAAGAGGCCCCCTGCTGGCCCCACGATATTCTGATATGGTCGGACTCTCTCAGCCTCGCGCACGAGCTCAGGCTCCTTCCCTGCCAGAGAGGTGACATTCCATGTTCCAAGAGCCAGCCTCTGCAGCCCAGGATTGGATCGCCAAGGTCCCCCACTCTGGCTACCGCCTGGCTCACACTGCTCCTGACCCCCCTGGCCCTTCCTGTGACTGGTGGGCCCAGGGGAAAAGAGACCCATATCGTTCCTTCGGTCTGTGCCCGGCCGAGCGCCACGGGTAAAGACCCAGCCACCAGGTGCTCGCCGCCGACCCCCGTCCCCGGGCCTGGCTCCAGAGGGGGCCCCAGTGACCCATGTCTGGGCAAGGGAAAATTGTGTCCAATGATTTTCTTCTTTATGGGAGGTCTTCTGAGCCATGCCAAATATACTCCACAAAGGACTTGCTCAAACGATAATTACGAGTTCAACGTCAAACCACGTCATCCCAACGAAAACTCATCCATTTAGAAGGGACCTTTGTCCACTCAAATAGGCAAATGCGGATAATGTGACCCAACAAATTTATCTTACTCTATGCAAGACCCTCTCTGGGTCTCACAGAGGAACACTAGATGTACAAAAAATAACGTACTCACCCCAACAAAAACACACACAAGTGAACATAAAGTTCTACTTATGAGACATGAGTGACTCATTCAATTTGGATGTCTGATTTATTACAATCGAAAAAATAAATAAATAAAAGTGTTGAGGCATGACTGCCAGTGGCAAAAAGATGTCCACTGCATTAAACATGGATAGAATTGTTATATCTGCTCTCTCTCTGTCGCTCTCTCACTCTCTGTATTAATACACTCGCAGCCGTGTTTAACAATAAAATATTCAGGATATCAGAAAAACAATGTGTTAGCTATGACTTGGTGATGAAGTTCAAGAAAACATTGGCTTCATACACAACATGCGGAATGTATCTGTGCACAGTGTATTGCAATTTTGTTGCCATAATAATGTCTGGTCTGGTCAAATGACCATGATGCTGTTTGTAGTCAGTGTTGATAAAATGAGAATCTAGATTTAAATAATTTGTTTTCTGGCAATTGTGCTTCAAATGTAGTTTTCAGACACTGTGAACCACATTTCCCTCCTAGGATGACTTGATAATCTTGTGATAATACTCTGATACAGTCAATGCTTCCGGTCCCAGATGCAGCAAATCAGGCCCGCAGCAGGATAGAAACTGCAGCGTGTTTTACTCGAAGTGTGTTCTTTTCCTAATGGGCTCTATTATTTCATCACCAGAAACAGATGCCCTTCAATCCCCAAAGAGCTACCCTGATAAAACTTTCACCCAGAAAAATAAATCTTCCATCTTACGTTTCTGAACTTCATAATATAATAATCTTCCAGGGGTTTCATCACAGAGCTACACAATGTATGGCAGTGTTGAAGACATCCTGCATCCCCTAAGTCTTTTGGCAATATAAGAACTGTAAAAACTCTCAAAACAAAAGAATAAAGGAACAGCCATCCCCACTGATGCAATGGAATTATTTTCCATTGTTTCATCTAAAATTTGTATAATGAGAAGTACATTTCCAGATCTATTGCATCAGCTAATGTACCGTGCCCACCTGACTAATCAATGCAACTCTTAAGAAAACTCTCAGACCTTAAAAAAGATAGGAGAATTCAAGAAACAGACAGGAAAAAAATCTCTGATCCCTCTTCAAAAGCTGTCTCAGTTCAAATTTAAAACCATCCCATTCAGGATGCAGTTAGTTTTGGCAGGCAAGGAATTCCGGTTACTGACTTCGAGCGTTATGGCAATGCTAAGATCATGTGAAGACTGTCAATCAATCGGTTAATCAATAAATAAGCTTGATTATTTCTACCCATCAACAATTACAAATCTTGAAGTAACATCTCCTAAGATAACCTAGATATTGCTACAAACTTTAACAAAAGAAACATATTGTAATACATCAATATTTGATACTTCGGAGGATTCCAAATACATCAATTTGACGCTACTGTTTCAATCTTATATTGTACCTCGTTCTTTTTTTTTTTTTTTTTTCCAATTCTACTTCACTGAAACATTTTGTTGTTGAGACTCCAAAAAAATGGGCTCCAGATAAAAAAAGCACTTTCATCACATTGTGGTTGCAAAGCACTTTAAATTGAATTTTACATTCACCCGTTCACACATTCATTCCCAGGCAGCGCTGCCATGCAAGGCTAACCAGACCATCGGGAGCAACTGAGTGTTAAGTGTCTTGCCCAAGGACGCTTCAGCATACAAGCAGGAGAACCTGGGAATGGAAACGCAAATCCTTCACTTGGAGGTGTACACACGCCATGATCTGAGCCGCAATGGCCCCGAAATAACATAATACAACTATGCTAAATGTGTTTTAAATTTCTTGAGGAAACCCCGACATTGTATGCATACCATATACATATGTATTTCTTGGAGTAAATGTGATTCCCTCAGCTGAAGCTGCACCGGCCTCTACTTTAATCTTCTGACCTGAATCTTAAACACGGTCCAAAACTCAATCATACACCAGCGTATATTTACTGCACACACACACACAAAAAAAAAAAAAAAACATGCATACATCCAATGTCACAAATGCAGAATCTGTTGCCTTAGGCTCTAAAAGCGAGAGTTTGTGGACCGCAGTGAGCGACGCGCCACAACGGAGAGACAGGAACAGATACAAGGGGCAGTGCTTTGAGCAAGGCAGCGAGTGATGAGAGTGGACAAGGTCACAGATCATAGACAGGGGAGATATGGGCAGCCATGTTTGGCAACATACCTCTTCATCCTGCACGAACACAAGTAGAACACAAAACCTGAGCGGTGACACGCACTTCTGCACAAAGTTATACTAACCATTACACTATGTAAACTGATAGCCGGTGTACACAGTCTACCCACACACAATTAAAAAAGTTGGATTTGTTTGTTTGAGCACAAAGCCTTTGTTGAAACAGCATGCTAATTCATGCATGCAAATATTCTAACTATTTTAGCTTTTGTAAGCTTAGTTTGTATGCTGTGATTTTTTTTTTTTTTTTTTTTTTTTTTTTTTCAAATGTTCACACAAAGTAAACTCACTGCCGTACCCATGCTGATTTCAGATCTGGTTTTCTCAACCTCACCGGTAACCCCTAAGCCAAAAGTAACACACAAGAGCTGACCTAAGAACAGTCCTGCCTCAAGGCAGTTTGTTAAGCTCGATCCCTGGTGAGTGCTTTGCAGACGGGTGTTGCCCAGAGTAGAAGTCTATTAGTTCGAGTTTATTTACAGCCAAATGCCCAGGGACCCGCCTCTGTAATGTTGTTTGGGGGAAATAAGAGCTGAAATTGAATGAAAAGCATCCCACCACATGCATAATTCATGGATATCATTATCAAGCGCACACAGACGCACAGATAAATGCACACATAAATGCACACATAAAAAACAGAGCGAACACACACTGACAAATACAAACCGGCGAAAACATACACGCACAGGTCATTATACGCGCATATTATGAAGCCTTTTCGGTCATCTATCCTTACGCTGAGCCCGGGCCAATTTTCCCAGCGTGAGTCCTATTTAGGCATAACAACATCACAGAAGGAAGAACAGTACAACCAGATGTTCAGAAAAACCAAACTAGAGCTAGTGGTGCAAATATTCTTTGATTTCCCGGGGCAGGTTATGGGTGGATACATATGGGTGAACATAAAGGCAATTTCGGGATTTTAGTTCACATGTGGGCATGTGGTAAAGGAAAAAGAAAGGAAGGAAATTTAACTTTGCTGCCTCCATTGCCCTCCTGCTTCTCCCTCTGACCTTACATTTAAAAGAGCTTATGAAGTCCTTCCGTATAGACACACTGCTGTACATTGAAACACAGCACCAGAGCTTCGGAACAGATGTACTTTAATACCCCCAGTTTTTGGTTACCATTCAAAGTGATTATTGATGCAGGACCCCGGCGGAGAGAGAATTCAGTGGGATTCTCCAGTGAATAGGCAGAGATTCTGGTCTCATTCAGCAGAAAAATGAAGCATGAGCTGTGTGAAGGACACACACTCGCACACACTTTCACGCGCGTTCATCCTTCTGCCGAGAAAGATATACACACATCTCACAAAGCTGGATGTATACACTATGCAGGCAGGCCAAGTGTTCAGTGCACCGTGACACCGGGCAAACGCATAGAGTGGCGGAGCACTTCTTAATGGATACAAGTCAGCCGACTGTGCTGGCCAGACCAAAAGAGTGAAAAAGACAAAGCTGTAAAGAATGAGCCTGACATGATCTTACATGTACACACTTAAGGGTACCTGGACTACTATTGAAGGCAAACAGAAATTGTTGTGGCTTTGAAACTGTACCAGAAATCATTCAGTGATTTTGAATATAATTCACAGACACCTCTGGTTAAATAACAGCTGAGGGAGTGAGAGGAGAAAGAGAAAACGCCAGAAAAGGAGGAGGTATTAAAAAGAGATGAAAGATGAAAGTGAATGGAGACGGCTCTCTAATGCTTTTTCTACCTCTCTCCTGAGAACTGTGAGTGTGTGTGCTTTTGTGAGCGCGTAAAAAAAGAGTATAGAAAGCTCTCGGAAAGATGAAGAGCATTGTTTCAGACATACTCCTGTTATATTGTGCGCCGATTTCGCAGACTCCTCGCACCTCGCCAAAACTCCCAGCGCTCTTTCAGCCTAATTGAAGCCTCCCGCGCGGAGACGCGTGACGTGATCAAAGGTAAACATGGGCTAGATGAGTGATTTATAATATTTTAATCAATTTTTTATTGTTCCTTCTCATCTTACCTTCAAGGACGAAGTTATATGAAATTGAAGCTGGGGGCTAATCATTTCACAGCGGTTTAAAGGGATGTCTTCAATAGCATCTGCAATGATTATGTAGTTTTTTTTTTTTCCTGTTACAGCTGATTAGAACCCCATCGATCCAAGCATGTTTTTGTTTCTTTTTAAGCCGGGGCCATTAGCCTTCCGTATAATGAGAAAGAGGGGACAAGTTACAAAATTATTTGAGAGCAAAATAAAGTTAATTGACCGACAAAGCGGAGAGTGAAAACATTAGTCTTCATCAACGTGAAATGTACTTTTTTAGCACGTGTCATTCGCCAGTTCAGGCTTCCCACATCACGTAGCTTCGGTGGCGTCTTCCAAATAAACTGGCAGATCTATAATAAAGCTGTCTCATTCCGCCTTGAACTCTGAGCCTGCATACATTTGACAGCAGTTGCAGGTGAAAGCTTCATCAGCTTGTCTTAGTAAGAGAAAGAGACAGATCAAGAAAGAAAGAAAGATAGACACACAACGAGAATCCCCTTTGGCTCCAACAAACCTTTATCCTTCATGCTTTATCCTCAAATACTGCCTTTCTGAAAGTTCAAACACCTAGCAGTGATTCTTACATTTTGATTTATTCCTCCTCCATATATCTCCCCCTTGGTGTCATCCACCCTTTCCCCCATGTGTCTTCTTTCTGTGCTTTATTCAACTTCACATTGCCCCTCCCTCATTTTTGATCGACTCTAAAAATCGTTCCCTCTCTGAGTTCACCTGCTGGATGTGTTCTTATTCCGTTCTCTTCCTCTCTCTCTCCTTTTTTGGCTATTGGCTTTGTTAGAGCTTGAAGCTATATTTTTTTGTGCATCTCTCTACCAATAAGGAAACTTTTAGTAAAACCAGAATTCCAGAGAAAATGGTTTACTCTTCTGTTCTTTTCTTTTCTTTTCTTTTCGTCTTTCCGCCTTTTCTAGTCTATAAAAAGCAGCTACTAATTAAAGTGAAGCGGTGCAAGCAGAGTACCAGGGCACATGCAAGCATGGAAACCAACATACATGCACACACACACAAAAGAGTGGAGGCGCACTCAACAGAAGATAAAGGAATTAGAGCCTAGGGGTTGCCTGGAGCTGTTTCCCAATCATCGCCACTGGAGAGAACAAGAGAGACAGTCTATGTCTACAATGGGCACTATGAGTGGGCTTCTGTCGAAAACACACAAATTACTCAAGCTCTCCAAATATACTTTCCTTTTGGAAAAAACAAATTCAAATCTGTGACATTGGAGAGGGGGTTCATGTTTGTATGAACAAAATGATAAATGAGAGGAGCATGTGCATTAATAGGGGTTGGAGAGTTACTGAATGATCATTGGACATGGCCTTCACACTCACCTTGCCTCTCTTGTTCACTATTGGATATTTAGGACACTGTGCCAGACATTAATCTAATTTGGCATCATCCAAATGCCAAATTGAGGGAATATTTTTGGTAGGATGGAAGATTGTATACTGGGTAACCAGGCATGATTGCATGCAGTCACTGAGCAAAATCTTATGATTTGATGACATTTGCATGAAAAAACAACAACAACAAAAAAGTTGCATAGTGGGATGTCTAGTGAATGATGACCATGATGTTCCACTGAAACCAATAAGAGTCCTTTGTGTTGGTAAACACGGAAACATCTTGCTTCAAGAACATTACATGATGGGAAGTGGACATATTGTTAAAATAAAGAGATATGGTAAATAAATAAATAATACTAACAATCATCAACTTCATTATCATCATTATCATTTACCACCATCATGATTACAATAATAAATCTGTGAGCTGATATTGGAAATGTTGGGGTTATTTGAATACATGACGCTATCATCAGTCTATAGGTATTCTGTAGTTGATAAGTTGCCTCACTTAAGTAATGACAGAGGGATGCCTCACTCCCTTCAGATGTTGGTTGGAAATAAAAGTTAAATACATGTTAAAACCCACCTTTGACCTTACGCCCAATAAGAACATTTGTTAGAAGTGACCTTGAAATGTTCCATGTGAAAGGTTGGACCTTTGTGAGGCATTAGATTTTGGTTCAGTTAACACCATCGGGTATATCAGCGCTGCATCAGTGGTAGATGTTGTTGATATTGTTATCAATTGATTGGCATCTGACATCCTCACATCAACGCCAAGACCAATATTAAGCCAAATATCGAGCAAGGATAACATCCGGTGAGGTTCTTGGAGGGAATGCAGCAGGGGGAGCAAACAAAAATATTTTGGCAAATGTGATGTTTTTATGATCGTCAAATGTTTACAGATAAAACTATCTGGCCAAAATATGGATATTAAGTCAAGCCCCATTTATTACGTGATCAAGGCCATGCTGTAAACTAAACCAGGTCTTTTTTTCTGCCTAAGTGGTTTTTCAGAAGCTCTCCACTGGAGCCTGAACATGATGAGAACAACAGAATCTACGGAGGTCGCCAAGTAAAGTAGCCGTCTAATGTTGATTTTGTAGTTTTTCCAATAAAACATATCCATATATGAGAGAACATAAGACTGATTCCTGACTTGAAAAATGAGAGAGAGAGAGAGAGCTGTCTTATTTGTCTGCATTCGTTGTCTAAGGTTCCAAATTTTCTGGTCACATTCAGTTCATATAATGGTCATGTTCGGATCATGTTTGGGTCCCACTCTGATCACCTTTGTTTCCTGATCAGAAGACCGTGGACTCTTCAGCCTCCGAGCCTTCCAACTCAAACTCTTCAAATTGGCTTGCTGCTGGCCGGACAAACATCCTGAAATGCCGCTGGCGTCTATTGTGTATATCCTTCACTTTTCAATGCATACGCCTTCTACAGTGAGCTTGAATGAATGACTGCGGCAACTCTCTGAAGTTGTTTCAGTCAATGCTCTGTAAATGAAAGCATTCCTCTATGTCAGCCATTCAATGGATAATAGAATGGGATATTTAACAGTTCACCAAATACTATTTCTATCCCTCATTAAAATAAAAATATATTACAAAAAGAAAAAAAGGAAAAGGAAAAAATCTAACCTTCTGTCCCTGTGACAATAATAGGCTGTGGCAATATGCCTTAAAGCTTAGAATGACTTTTATTTTCTTCGTTCTAAACAAAAGTGCATGCCATCATAGACAGGATGATCACAAGGTTCTGTTAAAAAAAAAAAAAAAAAAAGATATTCAAAGCGCCATTCCTTCAACTGACGGAGGCTGGCTGGAGAGATATCAGACAGACGCCAGTGTCAAATTGCGGAAGGATCCATGCAAGAACACCTGCAACACCTGCTCTACTCTCCGCTTTGAAGAAATGCCACACGCGCAAGCTGTCAGGAGACGGCATTGGATTTTTCCAAAGACAACAGCTGTTTTATATTTGAATGAATTCATCTCATTTACCACATAATTTGCCTCTTACACTACAAAAGTCGAATGACCCTCATCTTCAATGCAAAGCCTAACTTCTTTTTCATTTTTTTTTTTTTTTTTTTCCTGAACAGTTAAATTGGACTTGCACAGAACTATGCTGGCTTATATTGTTAATATTAACAGGCCTAAAGCACACAATGCCTCCTTGCCTTTTATGATAACGACGATCATTGTTATTGCACCCACTTGCAACCTCAATTAAATTTAGAGGCCGTTTTGTCCTGGCTTTAAAGAGCCTCTGACTTCCACCGGGGGCTAAATCCCATAAACCACTATGACCCACTGACATCATAACTTTAAGCCACCAGGCAAGGCGATGCCTCACTACACTCCTGAGGAGAGGATGTGGTTGCCATTCTCATTGAGTATGCGTTTGAGTGCAAACCCATCATCAACATGGAGATGTTTTAATGACATATGAGATTGTGTTTTTATTCCGTTTCCCTGGCAGGCAAACAGGAAGAGATTAGATTTTGTGTCTACTCTCATTTGGCACATTTATTGATGGACTATCGGTCATTATAAACCGCACGATTCCCCAAAGCGGAGCGCTGCCGTACATCTGCTGCTGTTGAAACACGTCTCCTAACATGTCTGACCAGCAATAAAGCATTAACCTGCTATGCAACATGCCCTGCGGAGCTGAAGATAAAAGCCTCAACTGCAAACTCTTATGTGTGCTGCCAAATCTAAAACATACTGGATATACAAAAGCGAAATTTGCCATCACAGTCATTGTATTTCATGATTTGTATGTTTCGGGCTGACCCGACATAAAGCATACTTGCAATGATGTCTATTACTTCAGCATTGAACATTTGACAGTAGGCGACTCCATCGACATCCTCTAACATAGTCCTTCTCTTAATTTCTTATTAATAACTCATGGCGGTATTGAAGAATACATTGATTTGACTTGAAGGTGAAAGATAGTGGCAATACCAGGAAGTATCACCTTGGTAAACTACATGTTATGTTTTCGATAACCTGACCTGCAGGTTTTATGCATTTTAACAATGGATGTGTTTTTGTTTTGTTTGTTTTTTTTTCCATGAGAAATGGCCTTCATCCTCTTTTCTCAATCCTGGAATCAGCTTTGAGGCTAATATTAGGGATGGAGAGTGTCAGCGACTATACAGCTAACCCTCAGGTCTATCCAAACTATTTCACTCCTATCTCCAACTAAAAAAAATGAATTCCATTCCAGGTGATTATACATACAGTATAACCCAAAATGCTGCATATGTTGATGCTCCTATAATGGCTCTGCACATCATTTTATTTACATGGTCAACCAACATATCTGTTGTCTGTGGTGGAGAACCTAGTTTACATTTTAACATATCAGCCCAGGTATTTGATTTTGTGTGTGTGTGTATGCTTTTTTTTTTTCCCATGGTTTCTGTGTATAGCCTGTATAACTGTATCAGCGATGTGCCACTGTAGACCTTAGGGCCAGCAAGTCAGGGATTAGCCTCAGAACAAAAGGCAAAAACACCAACGTGCTTCTGTGATGTTCACAACAAGGGATTAGGTTCCCACTGACAGGATTAAAACAATTCCTACTGTTTTGCTCGATCCTTCCACACCAACCCCTATTTTCTTTTATCCCAAACGTGCTTGTAACATTAACAGATAATGTTTTCTTGCTGTTCCCTCTGTGCAGAGCTTTTCCCCGGTCTCCTTATCCCACTCCTACTTTTTAACCTAGGTTGTGGTCTTTCCCCTCCTCTGGCAGGATTATTCAAATCCAGCCTAATCCTAAAATTCCACACTAATACTATGTCCCCAAGTATTGCTGACATTTATGAAGAAATATGGTGAGATTAAAAGTAAGAGCTGTTCTAATCATTTCCAATGTTTTCAGCTGAGTTTCTAAAACAGATGAATGCATGTACCTGTTCATTTTTATTCTTTTTCCTAATAGATTATGAAAGGATTTCATTTAAAGAAACACATTAAGAATCAGTGATTTCAGTAGACACACTGGAACCAATTGAACCAATCAAAAATCCCAACAACTCAACCTGGTTTTGCAAAGGAATAGTCTGAGAAAATCAATTCTTTACTGTCATAGAGAACTTATATAATTAATTGGGAGGAGGAGAAAAAAAAAAAAAAAAAACACAAGTAAGGCCAATCTCAATGTTGCCATGTTCACTGAAAATAATGACAGCGACAGGCTAAATGGAAATATGCCAAAGATTGACTTCCTTCCCAATTTGTAAAACAGATTATGAGACTTCAACAAGGGGTGCATGTATGATTTGCAAAGAAAAATCAGGTGTGCACATGTGTTTTGTTTATTATTGTTTTCTCATAGTGTAATTTAAATGTAATTAACAATTTAATGATTGAGTGATAGGGTTACAATCAGTGTGACAGCCAGAAATTATGGCGGATCTTGACACAGCTGATATGTTGAGATGAGATGATTGGGCTGTGACCACAATGATTGGTCTGGTATAATTGGAATGATGAAAATAAACACTGATTCTAGAGGACACAAATTATTCTAAACATCAGCCTGCCAGGCAAAAACGAACTGGACACTCAGACCTATCGATAATCAGACCACAGAAAAACCTCCAAACAGAGATGTTTACACATAGATAAAGCCCCGAGGCGAACCCCTGCCAAAAACAAAAAACAGGTCTTTATGCGAGGCAGCGATTATGGGGAAACCAAACAGCAAGAGTAATCAAAGCTCAACCTCCAAGGCAGAGTAATCTAATACAGAAAGCCTAGGGGGGAAACAACACCAGTAATCAAAACACATTTTTCATCTGAGCATGTTCACTGCTGGGCTACCGGGGTAATGATATGACAAGGATGAAGCACTTGCTCCAATCAGTAGTGGCTGCAGAGAAGAGTGGACACCAGTCATTTATTCCATCGGGTTGCTAACGGTTACCATCGGAAGCTGATATCAGTAAAAGTCAATTAATGAGACATCACTTCGGTGGCAGAAAGTTGCCTGATGCGCGGCAATTAATAACTGTGTTATCTGCGCCATCTGTTCACCAAACCCTAACACTTTTGCCTATTTTTCAACCTTCAAATCCATCATCCAGTCCCCACGACATAGCAAACCTCCAGATTGACACTTCTGGTCAGCCGTTGGGGGACATTGTATGCTGTCAGACAGACTCTGTCTGACAACTTTGTGCTGCTGGGCATGTCCAATCTCTAAGACCGGTGGAAGGGCAACACCAATACAGGAACATGAGAGAGGGTCACTTTGCACTGTGTTGTAGTTCAATCCAAACCTACAATACAGATGCTTTTATGTTTAAAACCATGTGTTTGTGGTCTTTGTAAATGCATTTGTGTGAAGGTTTGTGTGTGTATGTCAGCATGTACAGTGTGTGTGTGTGTGTGTGTGTGTGTGTGTGAGCATCACCATCTTCCATCCCCATCAGCTACTCTTGACTCGCTCATCTCCAAATCTTGCTGACCTTCCTCAAATAAACCTATCAGCTGCAATCAAGAGCTTTCCCATCCTTTCTCCAAAATTCCCTTTGACACACATGCAGGCGCAAAGGCAGAAACGCATGCGCGCAACACAAACACACACACACATACACACACACACACTTACACAGCTCAAAAATGGCATGAGTTAAGTTTATTTTATCAGTCCTCTGCAGGGAGATTATGGTTCAACCCCTGAAAAACACACCCACACACATGCACAAACAGAACTTTTAAATGTACTTCAATGGAGAGTACACCGAATGAGAAGGCTTCCCGTATTAGGTGCCAGGGAGAAATGTAGGGGTTGCAGCCGTGCTAAAGGGCACATTGGCAGCCATCCGTCCTCACTTTATATATAATGGTTCAAGTGGGTCTTCAGTCGGCAACCCTTTGGTTCCCAAGCCAACGGACTGAGCAGTTGTCACCCCATAGTCATTTCGGTTTAGGGTTGTTTGACCGTCAATTTATTGATTTTTGAATAATTTGAAATAAATGAATGAATAAATAAATACGTGCCTTTAAAACATATATCGACGTACACCATTAACAGTGACTTCAACACTCTTTTACCATTATCGTACACGCTTTGCTCTCCTCTTTGAACACACAATGTAGACTTTGAACCCACATAGTTCAAGTTTTCAAATCGCAGATTTATCTGAAAAAACAAGAAAAAAATATTTGATAGAAACATGTTTTAGATGGTTTGATGATGATACAACCATGACAAACTGGCCATCAGCATCATGGAGTCAATAATATTTTAAAAGATTCAGTTTCCACATGATTTATACTCCACAACTTGGTGGCTGTCTTTTAACCCTGACATGACGGATCATCGGGAGGTGCAATATTATGAAATTTCAATGCCTGGTATAGATTTTACAAAACTGGCTTTGCAAAATAACTTTTGAATATTCTCTCCCTTCACCATTTCTGGCAAAACCCCTGCACTTCAACACACTCATGCACTGTATCTCCTAAGAGCACTACGCGCTCAGCTCCCCCTCAGCCCCAAGGCTAGATTATCATAGACAAAAAGGGAGAGAGTGAGAGCAGAAGGAGCCGGGTTTTTGTCAGTGGGTCACACACTGGTGGCATGGTTAACTAGTTAATATGATTAAATTTAGCTGAGGCACAAGTCACATTGTCAGCCGACATCAAAGTCTCCTCGTGAGAGTACAAGTGTGAAAGCAAAACGAGCCCCATGTGAAAGCCAGGGAAAAGATGAAAACTAGAGCAAAAGATGAGGAGAAACTCGATGCTTTAGACATAAAACGTGGAGGAAATATGAGGCAATAATGAGGCAAAAGAGGAGGAAGTGTTAACCTCCCAAATGAACTGCATCGCGGTTAACACAAAAAACTGCTATTGTTTTTTTTTCATGCGTGCACAAATGAAGTCCCGTTGACAAATACTTGCGATGCAAAGCGCGAAACCGGCTCGGCTGACCTTGGGGATTGAGTATGTACCTTGAGGCCGTGAGTTAGTGAGCTCACTTCTGGGATAGTTTATCACATGGCATCAAACATCTAAATTGCTTCAGGAGTACCGCACTTCAATCGACACAGAAGTACACATGACAGTAAATATGAGGGTACAGCACATAAACTATACATACAGCAGGGAGATGCATTCAGGTCTTGACCTCTGACTCAGTCTTTCATCTTGCATTTATGTCTATATATTTCAAATGAAACTTTGTTGTGGTGCTTTGTCAGGCTTTTTTGGTTTTTATTTCAGTCTTTTTCTAAAAAAGAGATTATCACTGACAGTCTTTCTGATTTTTTTTTTTCTCTTTTGGAAATGCGAGTCATGAAATGTTTGAGTTTTCAAAATATGTGCTTTGATTAGAGATAAGAAAAAAAAAGGTTTTGCTGGTCAAAACTACATAATTAAATATCTATGCCACTGAAAAAATTAGAATAACCTCTGTAATGTAATATCATTGACAGAAATGTCAGTTTGTTCATTCGTCCATAATTAACTGCTAGTATCTCAATGGCTACCAATGGCTAAAAAGCGCACAAATACATAATAAATATATATATATATATATATATATATATATATATATATATATATATATATGCGTTCAGACTTACATGTATAATCTTCATCAGAATTCAGTTACCATCAATGGCATTTACTGGGAAAGGCTGTGATTCTTTTCCATTTTTCTTTTTTTAGTGAGTTGCCAATGACTGATTACAACATCGTGGAGCGCATGTCTGCTTTGTGCTGTCAATAAAAATATATGGAAATGCAAAGTTGTTCTTAAAATCCGATGCACAATTGTAATCATTCTTGTCAGTTGGTTTTCTGTTGTTTCTTGGACTCCTTCAAACTCTTTGGTGCAGCAGAACATACTGGATTAATCTTCAAAGAAGACATTTTATACAAGAGACAATAGCGCAGGAATCCACCTGCTAATCATTCATGTATTCCCTTTTTTCCCCTCACACAAACAAAAGTACATGAATCAAAAATGTTGTGATCTTGTGAACATAAGCATCAAAAGCTTCTCATTGTATCATTTCCTCAGCCACACATACGAAACACATTTATTTTATAATGTTGTTTTTCCGATAAGGATTATGTATTACAGCAGATAACAAATGTAATATAGATAAAAAAACCTTGACCTGTTCCACAGTTCATATATATATATATATATATATATATATAGATACACACACACACACACACACACACACACAAACACACACACATATTTATGAATAAATATAATAAACACACAATGAAGTGAGAGTTTTGAAGGTCTTTCTATGTTCCTGCCTCACCAAAACTTGCTCCAATTTGGTTTGTATACAGCAGGGGTCAGGAAGCCAAATATTTCTAAATATATTTCATTGAGAGCCACATAGTATTTTTAACGTATAACGAATCAAATATGCCACCTCTGGTGCTGCATGGATTTGTTCGAAGTGCCGCTTTATATTTGACCGTTTTATCAATACCATTTTATCATTGCATATTAGACATACCAAAGATCCAAATACAAATTCGTCTGTCCACGCAGCCTGGAATGCACAGTAATCATCGTCTTTTTCTTTTTGCCATCTTTTCCGTTACACCAGTTGACGTGGATAAACTAGTTGGCTATCTGATAATATTGATATCTTCACCTTTACATTGACCCAGACATGCTCGGAAGCCATTGGTTCCCTACCCCGACCGATGGGTAACTCGTGAAATTTATCTTCGAAACTAATTTCTCTTTACTTTAAAATGACACGGTATTATGAAGATATATCACAAGTATTTCAAAATAAGTTCCAAACTGATTATTTTTTTCAACTCAAAATTGTCCAGGAGCCATATGCCGTCACCGGAAGAGCTATAGGTTCCCGACTGGTGGTATACAGTATCAGCTGAGAGGAAGTTTGAATCACGGTTGTTGTCACGACTTAATCCCTCCTTTTTTCATGAATAGAAAAAGAGTACGTGTGCACACGCGGAGGAAGCACTCAACCACTCACGGCAAACCTTGGGCGCTTTGAACTCCCTTGCGATGATACAGCTTGGAATACAAAGCGCCATTACAATAGTGTACCACTTCAGAAGTAAATTGGAAAGAATATAACAGTGATCTTGGCAAACTCTACAACATGTATAAAAGGCTGAGTAACAGACAAAGAAAACAGCGTGGATGCTTTTCAGATGGAGGAGCTCAGTCCAATTGGAAAATCAGCAAGTAAGTAATAATGGGTTTTTGTTTTCTTTTCAATCTTAACTCCTGTTAAGGAATGTTTAGACTAACTGCAATGCACTGCAGAAGTACCTCAATGAGAGTGCCTCTGTTTTTACAGATATTGAGCTTAATGATATTTTAAACTGTCTGAAAGAACTTTGGTTGTACATAGTGTGTAATTTGGGAGCCAGAGAGAACGTCACTGATTAACTCTCCGGGGCTTACGTTATTTGGTGACTGCCTTGTCAGCGATTCTGGCTGTGCTACTGCACTGGACGTCGACTTTCAACAGCATCCATCAGTAAACAGTCTTAGCTCTGGGCCTCATTTGCTTGCGCTTTCTTTTAGTTATGTGTTCAAGGTGACCACAATCTGAATTTTCAATTGACATTCTGAACTGCTTATATTGTAACATAAGACCTTTTCGAGTTTACTACAGTCTATTATATTAAAGTTCTGCACATTCACCCGTTTTGGTTTTCTTGTTTGTTTTTCAAACAGTTTTTCCCTTCCTCATCCTATCTGGCACCTTGCAAGGTTTTTTTACTTTGAAATGATTTTCAGCCTGATATCAGTTGGATGCATCTTGTTCAAATATCAATTATAAGTGAAGCTCCTGCTTTTTTGACACAGTATATACTGTATATGCAGGAACAATGAGGACGTGTAAACTCTGTTAAGGTTACATTCAAATCCAGGCCCATGAGCTTGTGAGACAGCAGCAATGATACACTAAAAATGTCAGTTGCGATTGTCTCCAGCCTCCTGCGACCCCTCTGTGCAGGATAAGCTGCAAGTGAATCGATGAACTAATGAATGAGCAAAGATAGTTAACAATACAGCTTCTCAGCCAACAATATATCTGTATCATCTGTCATCTTTTACTCTGTCAAACTGACATTGCATTTAAACGTCGTTGTGTTGTTAGATAGGGCCAAAACACAGCATGCATATTTCAAATTATCAATGTCCTATGACAGTAGTTACCAGATTTTTTTTTTTTTATTTTTTTTTTTTTTTTTAACTGGTACAGTTAGACACGCAAGTCTTTTAAGTGAACTCTCATTCTTCTAGCCCTGGGTGTTTCCAAGAATTTTTCAGTTAATTAATTCAAGAATATCTCACTCAGCCTCTATTTATCCGTTCTTTACTTCTGATGGTGCCTTTTAATTTCTTCTTTACGCGCATTTGTTTCACTCTCCTCCACCAGTGCGGAGTGAAGGACACAGAGGACTGCCGGCCCGGCCCTCATTAGAACAATATGTGTGATACCTTTTACAGTTGTCAGAGTGAGGGGCTAAATCTGGCCGCACTGCCCCCTCTGGCAGGAGGCCTGTCACATCAATGACCAGTGCTTCTTTCTGATTTGCTGTCGCCAATGGTTACAAACTGATTCTAATCTGTGCCCGAGCCCTCTGCTCTGAGATAATTAAAAACACCAATTTTACAAGTTAGAACACTTGCTTCAAGTTTCTTTTTTTTTCATTATTTGGGACAGGAGGGGGCTGCAGTGACTTAAGCCTTCCATGCATTACCACATCATTTTGTTTTGTTAATATTATTGTTTAATGAATTGATTTTTTTAAATTATAATCTTTTGAGATGATTACCTGTAAACTGTCAAATCACAGACATGACATTTCAGGGCTTTAGTCATTGGAGGAAAATAGTCTCGCTCTTTGCAGCAGGCTTCACTGACTATTAACTCACGGAGGACGACACAAAAGTGTTCATTAGAATGTGAGTAAATGTTAATTGCATCTAGTGGGAGCAGATATTTTCAATATCGGCAAAAAAAATCTATAAAACCAGTCCATAAAACAATGACATACACCTGCTGACAGCTCATAACCAACACTGTATATCAATTTATTGATCCATCTATAGCCCAGTTGCCGCTTCTATAAAATAGATTGTACATCACACACACACAGAAATGGTACCAAGCAGGCGCACAGGTACAAACATGCACTTTATGTTTTAACGCACTCCACATGCCCACATGCACGCGCACACACACACACACACACAAACACACACACACACACAGGAGATTGACAAGCACGAGGACAAGGGAAAATGCTCTACAACAAAAATGTCAGGGTGTTTTAAGGGAGAAATATGCTTTTGCACACAACAGCAACCGATGAAATGTGTCCTTGAGTTCCTCTTTTTTTTTTCTACCCATTTTGGTTGCATGAAAATAATAAATGGCGCTGGGTTTGGGGTGGAATGAAAGGCAAGAAAATGGGAAAAGCAAATTGTGGAACCATGGTTATTATAATCAGTTCCTTCTCAGACTCAGAAACACACAGAAAAAAAAAAATATACGAGACATCCAACTAACAGATCATTCTCTGTTTATAATAACTCCTGATAATTACTTTTTAGGATCAATAAAACCTGCAAATGAAATGGATCTGTTCGGTTAGCCTAATTTATAGAGTACACAGTACTTGCGTGTGCGTGTTTGTGTGTGTGTGTTTGTATATGTGTGTGTGTGTGTGTGTGTGTGTGTGTGTGTCTGTTCGCGCGCCTAGGCTTGTGTGTATCTAAGTGTGATAAGTTGAATTGAGGAATTAGAATTGGTTTGATAATTTGTTCAAACGCAAATAGTACTTGACCAGCTGACCTATCACTGAAAGCTGTACAGAGTGAAATGAGAGTTTTGGAAAGAAAATAAGAAAAATATTAAATTGGAGTTAATGACTTGCCTGAATGTCCAGCCTTCCTTCAAAAGTTTCTTTCATCTTGGAACATACCTTATTTTTTTCTTTTTTTAGCAACCCAGTGGATTAATTGCATATCTAAGATGTGCATTAATTCACAGTATATTTCTCCATGGCTTTCACACATTCGTTGTTATTCAAATTATAAAAAGTGGAGATGAAGGACCGGAGGCATCCAGTTCATCGTTTTCAAATCTTGTTGTGACTATGGGACTTTCACCCATTATCCTTGGGGCCTCTTCAGTCCTGCTGGACTGTGGGTAGTTTCCGGTCAATTTGGGAAGTTAAGATTTGAGTTACATGGACTCACCTGGGTTGGAATTTGAATGGGCTATTCGATGGCCATTATTTAGATTGTCCAAAACTAAATAAACTTGTTAGATCACTTGGGCTGAGGTTTGGGTGGGAGTTGCTGGAGGCTGGTTTTGGTTGTGGATTTTCTCTTGGTGGTTTTCCATCCTGTGTGCAGGAGTTCAAAAATCCAAAAATTGTCAAATTGTCCGAAGTACATGCAAGCAAGGACAAACTTTTCGAATCTGCAGTTCTTATTGGACATTTGACAGTTGGCTAGTACTACCTGCCATGATGCAATCACAATACTTTGGTTAACAACCACTAATGCGATTAATTTTCAGAAGAATCAGGGGAGCTCATTATAATTTCCCATCAGCTATTATTCTTTAAAAGAATACTTATAGACAGTATATTGGCACAAATGTGTAAATTAATTGTGGGTTGGCATGATTCCGGTTGCCATGATCTCATGCCATGACTGAAATCATTTGAAAATGTTCTATCAGAGAATTGGATATTTACTCACAAGGAGTTGTATTTGTCCACTTTGCAGATAAAACACACCACTGCTTTTAGACAATATTGTTTTAAAAGCATGTCTGAGCCATGACTGAGGTCTCACACAACAGGGCCGTTGTGAAACTCCAGTGAGTCTCCTCCCAGTCTTGCATTTTGTTGCCAAAACACTGTAGCTGGAGAAATAACAGAGACAACATATCGGAGGGAGGCACGATGTCGGAGTAGTTTGCATCTCACTGGGTTCCAATCTTCTGTTAAGGTGCCCCCGCTGGGATTTATGTGTGGGGGGTTTGCATGTTTTTCCCATGCCTGCGTGGGTTTTCCCGCGTCCTCCCACAGACCAAAAACATACAGAGGCTTTAGTGGAGATCCTAGACTTTCTGTGGGTGTGTATAAGTGAATGGTCTTGTCTCTATTGTGCTCCAGCAGTAAACCTGCGACTGGTCTGGGTTATATCCCACCTCTTGCTTATTGTTAGCTTGGAATGGCTCCAGCCTCCTTGCAACCCTGTGTGGTAGATGGTGGATGAACCAGTTATAGATCATAAATGGAAGAATGAACAGCACGTTGCATGAGTGTGCCAACATAAAGAAGAAAATGAAAACAACATGAGAAAAAGAATGGATCAGCGAGTAGAGCAAGCAAAGTGTTTTCTCAAATAGGTGATATTTATCTGTGTCTCCTGTCCTCACTGGTTCTTGTATCTACGGGTTTTCAGAAAAAAAAGGTCTCTACTTACAGTATATTATCACGATGTGGTTTCAAACCACTTCAAATTGATATTCACTGTATTCACAAACAATGGGAGGACGGGGGTGTCTTGCTCAAGGACACTTCGGCATGTAAACAGTAAGAGCCCGGGGTCGAACCGCTAACTTTCCGATTAGAACGGCACCCACTCACCCGCAAACTGCACCAAAACAGCCCCTAGTAACGCAAAAATTCTTCAAGTAGGAAATGCTGATCTACCAATGATCTTTGACATTTGTTGGTGATCTTGTTAAACCTGTGGCAAGAAGTCCAAGTGAAAGTTTGAATCAGAAATTTTAAAGTGTGTATTAACAGCTAAAAGTAATATTAACAAAAAGTAGAATCCAGGATTTACTAAGTATTAATAGTCGAATGCTGACAGACAGTTGATGTTAAAAATGTTGTCCACATATCATATTCATCAGAGCCCAAGGCATTTTTCTGGCTGATTCCTCAAGCTTTTCCTTCAAGCTGTTTCCATGGTCACGAGAAATCAAGTCATATTTGCTTAGGCCTTGTTGTTTTTCAAAGAAGGAAATGCCAGGGGGGGATTCAAAGTGAGAGGAGGGTCTCCTGGTGGGGCTTCAAATAGCTTCAAGGGACAATCGTTCAAAACAAATGAACGATTATGTTAGATTTAAAAAACACAATGTGTTTTTTTGTTTTATATTGGATTATTTCATATAGTATGTGTCTTCAGCGATGGAGATCCTTGAAAAACTGTAAAAGAAATTTTTGTCTGACACCGTCATTATTTGACAGAATGGAAACCAGAAAGAGTGAGTTCAGTATCAAAGTGATATAGGGTACTCAGTGTGTGCAAAAAAAAATTCCTCTTAACTTTAAATCTATGGTTATCTTTACACAGATACACTATATCTTTGATGAATATTTTTTTCTTATTTTCTTTTTCCCCTATCAACCCTTTCTGGAATATACAGCGCGATTTCCTGATTGATTTTCTCATTGTGAATTTGGACTTATAACTCATACGACATTGCTAAGTTGACAACGTATTTCCCATAGCTCAGTGTGCGTCACGCTCTTAACCATATTCTCTTCAACATGCGCTGAAGCCAAATGTCTCAACTATCAGTTTCACTGACGCATGACCTCTCCACTCCTCTTATCCATCTTTTGTCTCTCCATCCATCCATCTGGCTTGAAACTTAACTAGGGTTTTAAGATCCATCTCAATATTTTTTTTTTCATCTTATCGTATTACACTGTTCGCACCTTTCCTCCGATTCCCTCACCGAACCCTTTTTCCTTCCTTATGTGTTTACCTGTTCATGTGCTGCCTACCCTTTCTTTTCCCCTCCTGGCTGCATCTAACTCGTTCCTTGCTTTCTCTCCAATCTTTCGTCCCACGGGACCAGCGACCTACCTCATGAAAGAGTCATCAGTGGTGCATAGCTCTTAATAACAGCTAATCTGTTTAAGCAGCCGCTAAAAAGGTCATGGCATCGGCTTGCGAGGGACGGAGGGAGGGAATAGGAATGGTGTGGAATAGGGGATTTAGAGCTAAGAATAGGAGGCTAAGGGAATAAATACAAAATCACCGGAGGCGGGGTGAAAAGCTTAGAGTCAATTTACCTCATGGCAGACATATATTTCATTTTCCCGTAGAGAGATTCAAAAACTAAGAATTACGACTGCAGACAAACATTTAGAGCGGGACTGTCTGCTACCAGATTTCCACCCAAGTCTCCTGAATCTAGCAGTGGTTCAATGAGAAAGTGATTTGTTAACACTCACAGCCATCAGGTCCTATTATGGGCCCTGCAAATTCTCTCATAATGACTGTAAGAAGACATCCGATGGTAAAATCAATCATAGATCTATGCACTTATTGAGAAACCATCAGAGGAAAAGAAGAGAGAGAGGGTAGAGGATCAATATGAAATAGCAACAGAGAAACACAGTGTGCGGGAAGATGGCAGAGGCTGCAGGGTAGGTCAGTGAAACGGCCAAAACCGGAGAGGAAAAGTGGTCTTTCAAACGATGAGATGGACATTTATAGCGGGAGTGGGATCCATCGATAACACCCGCAAAATGAAATGTCCGAGAATGTAGTTTTACTGTATAACCTGCATCAGCGATTATATTACTTTGGTACATACAGAACTTAGAGGTATATGTGTAATGGCTTTGCTTTGGATAGAGAAACAAAATGCAAAATCCCTCTCTTACACATATCTAGCAGAGAAGAGGAGAGAAAAAGAGCTGTTTTCTGAAGTGTTTGTTTGTACAGGAGTCTCAGTCCTTTTTTAAGTTACTTACTTACTACTTGTTAATTGCACAAGGAGAAGAAAATAATTGGCCACATATCACACATTGGGAAAATGTGATTTTCAACAGTGCTGAAATGAAAACACACTTTCTATACAACAAAATATAAACAGGAGTGTTGCCCAGGCAGGGGGTAAGGTTGGAGCTGTGAAAAAAGGAGCTCTCTGTCTACTTTTCTTATTTATTTATTCATTTATTTCATTTCAATGATTATTTGATTATTTATTTATTTTTTGGGGTAAAGAAAATAAAATGTACTTGTATTTGGGAATGATGATTGCAGCTCTGTAACAATGGCAAGCAGACGTAAAAGTAGTCATTTGTAAAATGATAAACCACTATTGATTATTTGCTCACCTCACAATAGATTAAATAAATTGAAAATTCAGTCTCATAACTGCGGACCTTCAAAATTACACATCCCGACCCATGTGGTTAGGCTGTGTTTGTGTGTGAAGTGGGGTGGGGAAGGTGACAAAGTGTTTCATTAGTGATTTGTGGCTAAACTGTAGTTCTTTGTAAGATATTTCAAAAGCATTTTTAAAAAGAAGCTCCTCTTTTTTAAGGGCAATTAGTATTGCTTGTTCGTGAATGGAATTAAATTTATACCACTCCTGTTGTGTCATTTCAAATAACTGAACACTTCCCTGGAATAATGTACAGAAATATAATGAAAATTATGTAATGTGTAATGAATTATGTAACAATTCATTTCCCCAATGGATTTCATTTGAATGTATTATAAACAGTGATTAATATTTTTTTTTTAATAGGGAAACTCACATGATCTTTTCAGATCTAGTTTAGATATTTGGTTTCAAATTTTAGCAAAAAAAAAAAAAAAAAAATAATATATTTTTTTTCAATTCTCAAATCCATTTAACAAGTTAACCTTGAAAATATATCCTCTGAACTTAAAGACAATTTCAGTGTGTCAAATTCTTACCGTGAGAGACATATTCACACACACAAACACACACACACACACACACACACACACACACACACACACACACACACACACACACACACACACACACACACACACACACACACACACATACACACACACACACACACACACACACACACACACACACACACACACAGGGTCCTGCTCTTGCGCAACCTTTTGAAATTCTTTGGAGCAGGTGGACTTCCCACTTGCCTACACAAAACTAAAAGACAAAAAGCCACTTCAAAACTCCACATCTTCCAGCTCCCCGTGGGATTTAGCGGATTAGTTAGGAGTGAGGGAGCCGGAGGAGAGAAACACCTAGCAGTGAAAGACAGAAAGGGGGGAGTAAGGGAGAGAGATTGGCCTTCCCCTTTCTATTCCCATTGTGGGCCGTGCGCCGTGCCGTCTGAATAGCTATGCTAATGGGCAGCTGAAAGTATGAAGAGATAACACAAAACCCACTTGACTTCCTGATACCTACTTGAGCGGGGCCACAGAATTTTCCATGGCTAGTTGTTATTCATGGAGCTCAAAGTAGCCTGTCTTTCAGCCTTAGAGTCTCCCTCATTTTGTCTTTAGCGCAAAAGAGCCCAGCGTACTGATCCTTCTACTCTTTGTGGTTTACTGTCACATTTGCTGGCTTAAGTATTAATTATCATTTAAATGCTTGTTTGAATGAAGAGGGTCTTTTGAAAGGTGGGAGTGCAGGACACAGTCCTGCTGTGGTTATGGAGATTAAGCCTGATCTTAGGCACAGGGTCAGCATCTGGTGAAATTTTTATCATCAGTAGCAGCTGCCCTTCGAAAGTAGCCGAGTCTAACGTTACGTGGCTTCCCGTCCCCTTTGTCTACCGCTATGCAAACACGGACCGAAAGCAGAATTGCAAATGAAAATCTTGCATGAATATTTTAAGGATGTTGGGAAGTGCTATCATTTATTCGTGTATTGAGATGTCAATAGTGTAATTAAATTTTTATTTAACTTTACTCTATTTTTTTAATTTTATATATATATTACATTATGTGAAAGGAACAAATGTGAGGCCACATCAAAATTTCATTAAGTTTAGATGATTTAAAAAATGGAGCAACTGCTCCATTGGCTAACCTACTGTTAATAGGCAAGGTATTCATGTGAAGGTCAACATATGACTGTATTTTATGAAGTGACATTATCTGTAATGAGATATAAATAACGTGTCTGAGCATCATTCCTGGAAGCTTATTTCTTCTTCTTTTTTTTTATTATTATTATCATGTAATTCTTGAGGAACAAATGGAACAAATAAGCAACTGAGGCTATACGAGAATTAAATTGAGTTTAGATGATTTTGAAGAAGCGACTTCTTAGTTTGCTAACCTAATATCAATAAGAAATGCATTAACCTGTCATCATATGAAATAAATAACTTCAATTATGTCTAAGTGTTTTTTTTTTCTTTCCACCTTTAACCCTTGCATATCTATAGAAATTTAAGATTGACCTTTTTTTTCTATTTTCCTCATTTCACAGTACTTTGATTTCATTTCCTTTTCGGAAACTTCCGTTTCAAAGGCTGCATTTGGTAAGACTTTGTGTTGTTGCAATTTTTTACCTTTTTTTACAACATATGTTTACTTATTTAATAAGGGTCTAAATAGACAGTTTGTCTCTCTGATGATGCCATAAAAAAATAATGTTTCAATTCCAAAAATCTTTGGAATTAAGCCTGCAAACATTTGAGATACACATCTGGCTTGTCAAAGGTTGATGTTAACAACCCTAAGGAGGGGCTTATGATTGGATTTTTACTTAAAGTATTGATCCACAGACCAACTCTTTCTAGTTCACTGTGCTGGTTCACAGTTTGTGAAAAAAAAAAAAATCTGTCAAATGAATAGATGAAAAGGTAAAGGCATTGCTGAGCAATTATGCATACAGGAAGATTGGGGAGGAATTGGAAATGGCAATCTGGGAAGAGAAGCTCAAACTGAAAAATATAAAAAAGATTATTTAAAATTTGGTATGCGTAAGTCATCAGTGTGGTTTTCATAACCATTACAGGAACATTTTGGGTCCAAGTGAGAATTCCCTGGAACTTGAAGTTCTTTGTGCTTCGATCAAATCAATCTCTCCATCAACAAGGTACAGCCGTCTCTAACAAAAATTCACCTACCTTTTTGATCCAATACTACTGAATATATTCATCCCCAGAAACATAATCAATCAATAATTTAGTGCTGTTATTTCAAATGTTGGGAGAACTCCTTTTTTGGCATTATTGCAGATTCTACATCCAGCAGGGTCATAGCTTGAAATCTATCCGTGTATTTAGATAACCCTTCAGTTTAGCATGTTTCTTGTAATGAGGTTGCACTACAGAGGATGTAATCCATGTGTGTTTGTGATGTATGGAGAGTGACATAGTGAGGACAGTTGAGTTGATAAAAGGCAATGTGATGGGTCATGATGAAAGGGTAGGTTTTTTTTTTTTCCCCATGCCTGTTCGGCTACGACAGCTTAAAACGGTTCCTCACTCCAGTGGAGGAAAAACCCGAGCCCATCCCAGGCAGCAGTTGTTTAATGAGAAGAGTCCACTTTTTTGGCACCAATTAAGACTGATAAAAAAAAAAAAAAATCTTTTCAAACACAAAAGTGGGACTGTATGGATGTTTTTTTTTTTCTTTTTTTTTTTTGATCAGCATTCAAGCAGCCTCCCTCGTCTTCACACACTGCACTTGAATCACTGTGTGGATTCCCAACGCTATTTTAAAGAGCAGAAGATAGAAAATAGTACTGTTTAAACACTACTCGGCCATATTTGGAGATCTCTCATTACAAATGTGGTCTATCCATCTATATATGCCTCTGATCACCCTGCTCAAATGTCGCCTGTTCAAAATATACATAACATAAGCCCAAGCTGGAGATCACGCCTGTGAAATCGTCATTTAAATGGTACTGCACTTCAAGGTACCAATTGTGTTGTCATTTTGGCCTCAATCATTTTTCCACTTTTGATGCAGGCCTCTTTTGTTCCATATCCTTGTGTAAATTGCACTGATAATTACTTGGCTGAATTCTGTGTTAAAGTGCACGAAGCCAGCACTCACCATCATTGTGTAATGGATGCTTGCAATTTGCGGCTGCATTGTCCGTGGTTTCCGTGCCAAGCTCCTAAGAAGGCAAGATTGATAGATGCGTTCCACTGCAATTTCTAAACTGACCATGTGAATTTAGAATAGCGAGTGTGTGTATCCAAGAGACGTTGAGACTAACTGTTAAACCCTGTTCACACTTCGCATTGCCAAACACCTGATACACTGCAAACACAATACATTTATCACATCACAGTCTAAATTTTCTCATATCGAATAACTTCAACTTGATTTAAAGTTCAAACCAAACCTGGACAGATTTTCATATGATGCTTTCATGTATGAGGGCTTAAAACAGCAGATCCACCAACGAATGAACATCTCCCTCTCTTAGCGTATAGAGATATTACATCATCTATAGACAAGTATGACAAAGTAGGGACAAAACTTTGGCATTTTTCCATGCTGTATGTTGTGGGCTAGATAACCCAGAAGTGGTGTATAACTTCAGTGCAATCTTCTGTAAGAGTAGAATAATTGGAACTCAGCAGTTTCTAACTGGCATGGAGAATAGTATACAACATGCCAAACAAACAACAAACAATCAGAAGCATTTATTCTCTGACTATAGAGAGAACAGTGGGCATGGATGTCTTCCCTTTTTCCCCAAAAGAATACAAAATGCATACGAGAGCTGAAATGCTTCTCTATAATTAATCAGGGATTTTTTTTTCTAAATATACATCTGAAATATATGAGAGCAATTTCCAATATTATAACCATCATTCTCTAGGATTCTCTAAGGATCAAATATGTTTTGTGTGTTTCATTCTGTCCATGGATATGTTGAAATCTGTGTTGGCCTGTCAAGAGGCTCAGGTTATTTGAAGAATGGCTAGCGAGGGATTTCAAAGTATGAGAGAAATTAAATAAATCAAAAAAAACAAAAAAAAACAAAAAAAAACATAAGAAATATTGCTTAACCTCTGCAAATAATATACTAAGTGAAGTATATGATCTCATTTTACTGATTAGAATGACGGCTTTAAAAAACAAATTTCTCAAGATGAATGATCCATCTCATCTTCATTATTTGTGGAAATGTTTACACAGTGACTGCCATCCTGTTTAGAACATTTCAAAAGACAATTTCTTATTTTATTAATGAGAAAAAATCCACTTCCCTGATAAAACCTTGTGATTGTGCTCAAGTTCAGAGTGCTGGCAAATTAGGTTTCTTTTTTGTTTTTTTAATAGCCAAGCTAACAAATGAAATTATTTTCTATGCTGTCATAGCGACAGGGAAGACGCTCAGGCTGTACAGTTTGACCATCTATCACACAATCTCTGACACAGAGGGTAAATCAATCAAAAAGATGAGCAGCAGAGAACCAGTGTGCTCACTCCATGCCCTTACTTTCCTGCCAAATGCCATTTTCATTCTGCCGAAAAGTCTGAATATCACGGTGTCTTGAAGGGAAAATGCATATGTTCACCTGGTGACCCATAGTGACAGCGAGATGCATGGTGACTGACAAATGAAGTGAGTGTGTATGTGTGTGAGTCCGTGTGCGGGTTTGGGTGAGGTGGTGGTATCGAGCACGGGAGTGAAAAAGAGGGGGTTGAAATGGAAATGTCGCCTAGCCACAATGGAACTATATAAATCTAAGCAAGTGCATTTGATCATTGGCTTTTGACAGAAACAGGGATGGAAGAATGTGGCCGAGGGAGAGAATGGAGTGTAATACGACGATGTGACATTTTGTGATTTTGTGCACGTCCACAACATGGGCTCTTTGTCATGCCAAAATACAACGGCGGCAGGGGTATAGGGTTGGATATTTCCAGCCCGCTGCAGTGACACATGTAGTGGCTTCAGGCCATGCAGGTTTAGTTAGAGTCTGACTCATGGTCATGATGTAGTGTCTCATACAGTGATAGCTTTGAGACATATGAGCTGGTATTTCCAGCGCCAGACACAGGCCACCATTTCCTCGGCTGAATTAAATCCCATTCCCAAAGGAAAACTCTGGATGGATTGTGCTCTTAGGTTTTAAGGCAGGTTTCAAACTGCTCTGTCACACCAACTTCTCACACACACTGAGACAAAAAAAAAAAAAAGTGGATGGATACAAATGTAAATTACTCATGTTTGCTTCATTTACAGGTTTTGGCCTGATTTTTTTTTTTTTTTTTTTTTTTTTTTTTTTGGCAATAAAACACTGGAGATATATCATTATCAACCCAAAAGAAAGGAAATGTCAGTCATCTAATTCAAAGATGCATGAAATATAAAGTCTGTGTGTTGTGATCCATTTGTTGTCCTTGTGGAAGCAAGGTCATCACATAAGCTAATCAAATAAGAAAATATGACTGTAGCCTCTTTGTGGTTTGTTAGAGAAAAGAGAAACAACTGGCTAAGTAACAGTTAAGTCTTTTTATCTCTCTTGTAATAGAACGATTTAATAGCTAATTCCATTTAAATGAGTGTCGTTGACTGGTGAAAATACTGTATGAGTGGGGAGAGATCAACTGGTGTGAGGCAATTATAAAACCCTCCAGAAAAGATTTGGGTTATGAAGAATGCAACATGTAACAGTTTAACATTGGATTTTGACTCAGCAACTTGGATTGTGGCACCAATGGCTTTTTTTTTTAGACCCCCCAGTCATAATGACGTAAAACCACATGGCAGTGACAGCCATCTGCCATTCAGTTCAGTAATCATTGAATTGGTTGTTTAAAAATAGTTAGCACAAAGCTTCAGGGCCACCAACAGTCACATCATTTGAAATGGGCTACAAAAGACACACTCTCACAACAAGGCGTAGGCCTGCTATAAATCATTGCACAGCCACATTTGACCAACTGAACCTGGGAATAAAACAATTGCAGGGGCTGTGAAAGTACATGCAGTGCTAGGTCTGGTCTTTACCCCTTCGGTGCTGTAGGGCAGTCAACTGAGGTCAATAATGACATTCGGCTTGGTTTGATAGGGAGAAACGATCCAGAAAATTCTGTTAGGGGTACTGAAACCGCTCTCACAATTCATTACAGGTATTTGGGGGTCTGTGAGTCAAGGCGGTGGACCGGCAGACTTCTCAAGGACATAACGGCAGTCTGCAATGTCAATCTGGACAGTCGTCGGGAGAAATAAATTCACTTTTTTGTTGGATTAGAGGGTCACATTTGCAAATAGATTGTTTAGCAACTCTGTCTATTCTGGATATGTCTGCATTTCCTTCGCTTCCTCTTACCTTGTCTGCACCATCACCGCTCCCCATGGGAAGGAGCCATCAGCACAGAATAGGAAATTCAGTTCAGAGTCAATTTGTCTACATGGGTTTCAGTACATTTCAGAGAAGCTGGATTCCATATCTGTACTCCATAGCTTCCAAAATGAATAGATTTGCAATAAGTTGCATCATTATTTGACTAATGTATTTATTTTCTTTCTTTCTTGTCATTTATTTATTTTATTTTTTTTTTAACCCCAAAAACTCTTCATTCTTACAGATTAGACAACATAAAATGCCAAGGGCAGCAAGCACAGTTCTAACTGAGCGTGTTTGTCTTTCTTATTCACACACACACTCACACACATACACACACACAGGGACAGCTTCATATGGAAGTGATATAACCATACTGAACATTTACCGGTATTGTTTCATGGCGTAAGAGGCTATGTATTGGCTGTTTTCAAAATCTAAAATTAAAATCAACACACAAAGAAACTATTTAATGAGGTCTCTGATGGTGGCTAGACGAGGACAAAAGGACCACACTGAAAATGGACCTTGAAAGCAAAATCTAAATTATATGATATTCTTACAGTTCCATCCTCTGAATCACCAATATTGAGCAAAATATGTGGATCACAACCAGGATGCTCTTTGGTCACGATAACAAACCTGATGTAATGATAAACATCTGACTGAAATAGGTACCAACATGTGACTTGTCCATATGTAGTGCCAACATCCGGGGTACGAGAATAGCAGTCAGACAGTGCATTGCAAGACCGGACCTGATCAACAAAGGTTGGTTATCCTCCTTTTGAATAATTTCTGCCTTCCCTTTTGATTGTCTTCATCCGAAGGCCTCCGTGACAGCTTGTTATAGGTGCTGCAGAAATCTTTGCTGCCTTTGATTAGGCTTTTTTTTCACGTGATTGCATTATTTCTGGTTCTGTTGAGACAGGGCAAGCGAGCGTGGAATAAAAACAAAGACAGATACGGATGGCACCAGTTCTCAGGAACCGACGTGGTAGTTAGATTGAGGTGTGCTGTTGACATCGCTAGTCCAAAATACTCGAGTGAAATTACATTGTTGTAAGAAAAAAAAGAAATAAATAAAGTAACAAACACACAAACTTACATGCATGCCAATTCCGATATAATTCACGAATGTCCTCTACATTTCATCATCAAAGCCCTATCAGGCTGCGCAGGGTCTGAAGGGGAGAATATGAACCGGATAAAACAAATCGTTTGATGTGTGAAAGACAGACACTCCAGCTCCAAAGTACTTAAGCTTCCCCTCCCAATGGGCTGACAAGGAAGGAGGGTACGAGCGGGGAATGTGTGCACTTCTCTTTTATTCCCTCCCCAAATCCCTCCATCATGAGGTGTTTCCAAAGTGTTGCGTCATTGTTTATGCAAAAGGTCTTCGTGTCAGCGAGAGCGACAAAAGTGTGACAATATTGACAAAAGTGGGTTGCTGCGGCGGGACTGAGATGCAGAGGGGAGGGGTTAACGTGAAGCCTCCTGATACCGGTGCGTTTTTCGGCATAGGTGTGTGTCGATAGATGTGGGGTCAGATGTGCAATAGGTTTCTTTACTGTCACTACTTTGATATCAGCCTGACATGTCAAAGGGTCTTCGTTTGTTTCCTTTTTCTCGGCTCAAAACCCTATCTTCTTTCAAGTAAATTTCATAAATCTTTTGACAACGTCAAACACTATCTACTGTGAAAAACACCCATCGGAACCTTTATTATTATCTCAATGAAATATGGATTTTTTTTTTTTTTTTGCAATCATTATTCGTTATCTTGTAAAGTGAAACAGATGGCGGATCCAGTATCCTTGTAGATATTAAAATATTCACCAATCTGCCATTAATTCTTTGAATACCTTGCTTGACAAAGGCCCTTTAACTCTGGTTAATTTCCCTTCAAAGGAGATGGAGCGTCTCAGTGAGTTATGGCCATGAATATGGCTCTTTTTTGATGCCTTTTAAGATGAAACACCCCGCGCTCCCGCGTCAAACATCCAGCACACCTGACCCCTTTAAAGTCCTGAAATGTTTTTTTTTTTTTTTTTTTTAATCGAATGCGGTACTTCTCACAAACGATGAGATTGAAGTTATTCAGATGAATGACCAAAGCATAATCACAGGGAAAACTGCTTTGAGGTTAATGAGAGTATTGACCAGTTGCCAGAGCTCTCGCTACTGAGAAGGGAGTTCCGCTAAAAAACCGCAACAAACAGGTGGAAAGACATTACTCACATTTCAAGTTAAGCTCTCCAAAGAGGCTTCAACACATTCCCCGAGACAAAAAAAAAGAGATAATTCCCTCTTTTTCTTTCCTCGGGCATTTGATTTCTGTAGTACTTGGTCTATAGCTCTAAAGCTTCTAATTAAGCCTTCACCAATCTGTTCATCATGCAGGATTAGCCAATGAATCAGATGTCAGGGATATGAATGTTCAAAGGGTGTGACCATTTGCGTACGCTCCTCTCCAAACCCTTATCATCACACCCAATGACCTCATTTACACCCAGTAATAACATTTGATGTTTTATCTTATGGGTATAAAGCCCGATGTACTTTTCCCAGTCACGCTAATACCTCTTTTACAGTGGCCGCATATCATTTTTCGTACAACAAACGCAGAGCTGTCAAACAATATGGCAAACACCGAGCATCCCGGGTCAAAGGAAGCAATGCAGAGGATCCTCAAGAGACATCAGTGAAATACAAGGCAAACATGACAGGTAGATATAGCCCAAGGCATTCATGATTGGCAATTTTTTTTTTTCCTGTGTTTTCTTACTGGAATGATGTTATTTTTACTTAAAGGGAGCAATCAGTGCCAGTGTAGAAGCTTCCAAAGCATTATTAGATCATCTGCCCCTGTCACTCATGTGACCCCCACAAGCTTTGTTCCTGCAGTTTCTTGTTATTCTGTCAAAGGTACTGTGTTCAGTGTGTAGATGTATTTTACGAGCGGGAACTGCTGCCGAGCCGCATGGATCGAATTTACGCCTGCTGTGGTCTAATTATATTGGGAGACAACTTGCAGATGTGTGATATCTGATTTTCAACACAAGAGTGACTTTTCTTTCTTCTTTATACAGGATATATATCAGATATGCCTTCATTTTTGTAGCCTCTTGCATGGGGTGAGACCTTTCACTCCCTCAAAGGTCTTATTTTTTGTTCCGATGTGCAGCACTAATAAAGTTTCATGGTTCATTTTAACAGTTAGTCATGCAGATGCATTCCTCGTGCTCGAGTCCACATGTGAAAAAGACATGAGCACGAGGCTGGGGAAAAAAAAAAAAAAATCAACATAACATTTAGTGGTCACTTTTCCGTTGACAGAATGTGAACTGATAAACTTGTCACTTGGATCCGTCCTGCTCATGTTTTCATGTACTCTCATGTAATTATCATGCATTTTCTATCATAACATATCCCTAAATGCTCACGCAAATGCTCAAAAACAAGAACCAAAAATAAAATAAAACAAAAATATTCTTAATTATAAAATTACATCAGTCTCCATCTGAGAATTCACAGCTTGAACTTATCTCCTGTACTCTGATGACCCAGATTGGCTCATTTATCCCTTTCAGGAAGCAAAAGATTGATTATGGCTCTGCCATCGCTGTGATTATACTGTCATCACTTAATCAACCTTATTGGATTCCTCAAGTGGTCACAGTCCCTGTGGCTGGAGCTCCGAGAAAGATTGACTTTTTGGCCGGATGGAATGAAAGATAGCATGAAAAGAGAGGGACGAAGAGTAAAAGAGAGAGAAAATGAGTGACCGAATTAACCAAGGAGTCATTTGATAGGCATAGAAATGGGGCTATAAGGACAGGAGGACATCAAATGAGTGAACAAAGGTGGTAAAGAGGTGCTGTAGTTACAAGTGGTTTTCTGAAAGATGATAATGAGCAAACAGGAAAGTGGAGCAGAGAAATAAGGAGGACGGGCGTAAGCTAGGATTCAGACTGATTGTTTTCTCAAGCTGTCCCACCAGAAAGGACGAAACAAATGGTCGGAGTGTCATGTGGAAAAGCAGTTTAATAATTCATTTGTCAATGGAGCTGGGCAGAAAGGGCTGCTTTGAAGAGTGGGGCACAGATGGTCATGAGAGTGAAAAAGACACACACCTACACACATACCTGTGCACACAAAAAAGCCCTCTACTAGAGACTGCCTCATCACCTGGGTGCACACCATATGCCATGGTGGCTGACAACCTGCTCTCTGAGCCCCATGGTGTAAAATGCACACACACACACACACACACACACACACACACACACGCATGTGCATGCACACAAATTTTATCCGGTTTTGTAACTGTTCCACTTTCCCACCGCAAAGATTCTTTCTTGCATTCTGATATGCAGTTGTGTTCATATGAGCACTGAAGATAACAATTCACAACTGATAGAAATGCCTGGCGGAGTGACACACAAACCCAATGTCAAATACAGAACACACAAACAAGACATTCCACGTCGTATGCGCACACTCAAGGGGACTTGGAGAGGAACGTAAACTGAGCTTATCCATCATTGTGCGAAATTCGCTGCCGTAATGACGCCATTTCCTTTTCTACCATTTCACAGCAGACTAAGCACAATCCAAACAACGAATCAGACCTTAAATCTAATGACACAACACCGACTGTAACAACCACATAAGCGCCTCGTTGTCTTGTTGTTGGAGCGCATACCTGAGCCCGAGCCACTAAAACAGCAGTCTAACTTTCATTCAATTACTGTAGTGAATTTAATGGTTATGAGCTCTACTTTTGTTCCAGCAGTTGTCCCCCCCACCCCCCCATGTAGCTTGCAGGTGATTACTTCAGGGCTTGATTCTGGATTTTATAGTTTGGAGATGTAAGGGATGCATGGTGGTTTGTTTCATGTTTATCTTATTGTAACTATGTTACAAAGAAATGCGACATGAATCAAACTTCCATGACCCTATAAACTTGTATTCCATCAAGTTAATTTCACTAACTAACATTGCGATCAAACAGATACAGGGCTAAAATGTTTAATTTCATGAGACGATGACGCTAAGGAGGGCTGTATACTTGGTGGGGTTTTAAAGCAAGGCTGACCCATGCAGTTTAGACTGAGAGGACATTTATTGATGGAACAGGATCCAGACTACAAGCACCATTACCCTGTGAATTGCAACAGCTGAAAAGAGGGCAAAGAGGAGCAGAGCTAAGACGTCATAACGTGGGGGGGTGGGGGGTGGGGGGGTGGGGGGGGGCGGTTAGAAAATGTCACAAAACCGAACCACAGAGTAGAAAGCGAAAAAGTTAATCGATGAGAAATGGGGTAACCCAGTTGCTTTCATCGCTCATTTACTATGAAGTCAGTTAATGGATGAATGATATTATTGACAAAAAAAATACACGAGTCAAATGTATTGAATTATCAGTACAACAGTCATGAATGTACAATGGCCAATTATTGACTGCACAGCAGCAAATCCGCTGTTTTGCTTCATTTCAGCCGTTTGAATCGGACCATCGTCAATGTTGTTGTGGTGGATATTTTTTCCTCTGTTTTGTCTGTGATACTTGTTTTAGCTATCAATGTAAATCAATCACTGCTTTGAGGCTCTTCTATCTTTTAAATCTGTAAGTGATTGTGGGTTACCTAGCAACCAGATGAATATGCCAAGCACAGGTTTAATTGCACACTACCGTTCCATCATGCAATTTGGCAATTAAGAAACTAAACCTGTAATTTGGGGTGACACAAAAATAATATTAAGCAAATAGTTATAAAGATAGATTACATTGGTTATATATGTTTCAGCAAAGGATATATCTTTCAGTAAACAGCGCCGGGGAGCAGTGTCTTACTCAAAAACACTTTGTCAGGCTAGAAGGAGCTCAGGAATTAAATGAGGAACGTTCTGTTCCAAGACTAGATAAAATTAAAAAAAAGAAAAAAACAGAAAAAAAATAATCAGCTTATACCAGTTTTACAAAGATTCATAAATTGGCAGACCTTCACACTGTTTTGTTGACAGACAGAATCTGACCATTTAAAGTTCCATTATCAGGTCACTACTTCCTTTTTTCCTCTAACTGGACAAAATGAAATAAACAGGAATTTGTACCTTTCAGTGCACAAGAAATCCAAAAGTTATTTTTCAGTGAAGAGAAACAACCTGTGCCCTACATTCGACTTTTTTTCTTTTTTTGATTTCCCAAAATATGTCCTAAGGGTAAAGCTTGCAGCATCATTCCAAAAGTGCATGAGATTTCGAAAAAAAAGCGCATTTCTCTGACTGAATGCCTTCGTGGTTGTCCTTGATTGTACTTGTCTGCTGCCAACTGACTTATGTGATGCAAATTGTCAAGAAAATGCATCCTATTTTGAGTCTTTTTTAAACGGTGCTAAGCCTGTAACATGACTTCCACATGTAGAGAGGATCTCCATGGCGACTAAAGCAAATTATAGATACACAGTAGGTGCAATGCAGAGGGGGGGAAGAGGTTTCACACAATCAGGTGCGACAAGCAATCACTTAGGAGTTTTACTAAACCTCGGCCTAAGTATGGAAGAGAAAAGGCGAACGTGAGAGGTGATTTAAGTAAGATTGATAGCTCAAGTGCGAAAGATGGCGAGAATGCACGGATGACATGATTGCAGAGGCAAAGATTCCGATGACTCTTTATGGGGCAGAGCACAGAAGCAGAAAGAGGATGAGATGCAAAGTGACTGAAGAGGAGGCTGAGTGAGCAGTGGGGGTAAACAAGAGAAGGCAGGCAGTGGTTAGCAGCAGAGAGAGCGCTGGGTGAGTGTACAAGATTGATTGGTGATTGCTCTTGGATTCTGTGGCACGGAGTATGGAAGTAATAAACGGGAAAAAAGAGAGTTGTAAAGAACGGGGGAATATAAACTCCCAGATGCCAGGAATTTTTCCTACCGGGAGGCGAGAAGACAGGGATCTAACGAGTTCCCTCATTGCTGGTTTCATCTCATCCCTCTAACTGTCTTGTTGAGGGTGTGTCTACAAACACACACACACACACACACACACACACACACACAGACACACTCAGACATGATCCGATCACTATAATGAATAACAAAAATCTCAGCCTCAAAACATGGCCCTGTATCTCATCACGTGGTGCACAGACAACATTTTGTGCAGCCAATCGATCCCTCCTAAACCATTTGACGAAAATACACATGGAATTGAATTCTATGTGACCTAATCCATCACCTGGTTCCCAACAGAATCCGGCTTCGGGCCACCTCAACTTGTCACAAGATTAACAAAACAGGAACACACAAGTTTGGTCTCTATTCCATTTTTTTTTTCTATTAAAATTAATTATTTGATCAAAATCAAACTAAGAGATGATTGTTTAAGCCCACAATTATTCAATATTATGTTATGTTGTATAAACATTTTCATTTATTTTTTTTAAAAAACGGCAGCTATCTTGCAGACTTTCATTCAGGTTTTACTCAGCGTGCATATTTACGCAATACAGCGCGTGTCTATGACGTACCACTTACTATTTGGAAAGCAAAAAACAATGTATTGGACAGGAGAAAAAAAAATGGCAGAACTAAGTGCCCCATCATAAACCAATTTTGTTGTCTGAAAACTGCTCTCATAGGAAAAAAAAGATGAGAATGAATTAAGGTTTTTCTTTGTGAGGAAGCTGTGACCAGCAATGGAAAGGAACCAATTGCACAGGCAGGAAGGGGAAGAACACCATCCCCTATTATATAGGGAGACATAAAGACATTTCCAATTACAATCTAAGGTGTGAAGTATTAGCAAGGAGGCCAACCAAAGGAAGTTTCAAAATAACATCGGGATAAAAAAAGCCATAAGACAAATTCAAGACCATTAAAAGTAAAGGTAAGAAGAGAGAAATACCAACAACAAGGTGAGCTTGGGTTTCATCCACGAGTAAAATATCGACACTAGTAGTGCACGGTTATTCAATATTCAAAAGACGTTGCCCGTTAAAAGCTGGATTCATAAGGTTTATCTCTCATATGCATGCAGAGTCATGTTGATTTCACACTCATGTGATCAGCATGGACAACAGATTGCTGATCCAGTATGGTTGCTACCGTAACACACGCGCTAAAAAGCTATAAAATGCTTTGGTTTTACCCAGATGGTCCATAAGTCTGGAAGCAGTTGACAGAGTAAGGTAGATTTAGCATCAAATCGTCTTAAACCAGCAGTTAAAATGGGTAATCAGTCAAGAAACGATGGAAAAGTCAGTGATAACGCATACAAAGATACTTAATACGATGGAGTGACATGATCACAGATTAGAGTTGTAGAAAATGAAGCCGAACTCGGGAAATAGATGTCTGACTCATGGGTAGTTGGCGCATGTGAAGTGAGATCAGAGAAGAACAGTCCTCGAACTGAAACTTCATTTTGATCTCACACACCTGCAAGGTTTCGTAATTGCATCATGCACATGAAATATCTATAAGCCACTTTCTCAATGGAAGAACTTTTGAAAGTTCCTTGAGCCTCTCTGGAACCACAGTGTTTTTTCATGCATTCTTAGTGCTGAGTTTTTAAAACTGCTCTGTCCAAAAGGGATGGAAACTGCTGTATAATACACGCGCAAAAACACTGTAGCGTAGTGGTATAAATAGAATTAAAAACTCCTTTCTCCTGCTTAGTAAATAGGCAGGAGCACAAATGGTGAGGAGAAACAAAGTGCCATAATGGACATCAATGTCCCGAGGCATCATACTGTAGAAATTAGAAATTTCCCTTCAAATGTAGTGGTTTTCACTTTCTTCACAATTCAGCATGCATCATTGATTCTACACTGGTGCCTTTTCGAGCCAAATATTAATAAGTGAGTATTTTTGAACTTTTCATATATAAATCTGATATATAAATATATATATATACATACACACACACATTAATAAATGACAGTGAAAGGTGTGGGCTAAAGGTTTGGGTTATTTTAACTACAAGTCTTATATCAACAAATTTTAGACTTTAAGAATAGGAATGTGTATATTATACATACAATAGGCAGTTTACAAGCCCTCCTACCGGTGTTCATAATTCACCCACTTTATTTCCATATTTGTTTTGTTTTTATTTCTCCAGCTTTGTCTTGATGAATGCACCAATAGGAGAAAACCAAAGTTTTATTTCCAGCCAAGGAAGATAGACCACATTGACCGCTGTGTGCAAACACCTCTGTACCACCAGCACAGTCTCTGCTGTTCCCATTTCTAAACCCACTGTGCCACTTCCAAAACATGTGGCACATAAAGTTATTAAAATGTCTTCGACATGTATGAAGGAGCTAAAACACTTTAAAAATTTAACCACCGGTTGAAGGGGAGTTGGTTACAAGACAAGAGCCGCATATTTCCTTTGGAATCACACGGCAAAACAGCATATGAAGAGATAGGATGCAAAAACCAATTTCAAACTCAACACAGATCCCAATTACCATTAAAACCCAGAGTACAATAATAAACAGTCGCCTAAAACACAGACATTAGTGAGGAGACATTAAGCTTAAAGTCATCACAGATGAGAAAAACACAGCTCACATGGGCACAGCTGACACAACTGATGCTATAATATGCTTTACCAAGAGAAAGCAATGCCTTGAGTGTACAGTTATGATTGTAGATGTTTCTCTCTGCCTCCCAGCTGTTTACCCGAGCTGCGCTGACCCACCTCCCTGTCATCGCGTCAGATTGACCATATAGCCTACTAATGAAATAAAGAGAGATGCTCCCTCTGTGATGCTAGTGCTAAATCAATGAGGGCCCTTGTATGGTGCTGACAACCTCAGCCTCCTCTCTCTAAACTGTGATACCGCGAATATTAAATTATGTCACCGTAGGGGCTGAAAGCACAGAGGGAGAGAGATGGACAAGCTGAGAAGACTGTGGTGTGAATGGGTTTATATTAGAATTGAACTATTTTCCATTAAGTAAAGGGAAAAATAGGCTACGGGTTGAAGAGAAGAAAGATGGCGTGAATGAGAGGAAGGTACGGAAAGGATGATCATTAATGTGTAGCCTTAGGGGAAAGATCAAGTGAAAATGGTGCTTATGGGACCAGGTGAAATGGTCAGGATATGTGTGAGTGAGGGAGATATTAACGGATAGGCAGAGCACAGCTGGGCGTGATTACCATGAAGGAGAAAAAGCAATAAAAAGAACAGAAAGAAAGAAGGTAATGGCCATCAATGGATGTAGGGCAACTGTGAGGTAGAAATCAGAGACCCAAGGGGGCTCGGAGAAATGACAGACAGGTGACCTTCAGGCAGGGATCACACACACACACACACACACACGCACACTTACTCACTTGAATTAAGGAACCGTCTCTACTACTACATCTCTCAGAATGTTTTTGGGTATCTCTATCCAAAAAAAGGATTTACAGGAAGCTTGGTTATCAGGGAGGGAGATGCTCACACATCACACAAGAGCAACATTAAGGCGTGCTGCAGCAAATACCAATCACTTACTGACATTCAGTAACTGTGATTCATTTTTTATTGGAAAAATACCCATCCTCACACCGCTTTTGATAATCACCCTGGTAGAGATCAGACCATGGGCATGATACATTTGTTGCATTAATATAAGTGTTTGTGTGCCCCTACAAAAATAACCCCCAGAAATTCAATAAAGACAGTTGAGTGACAAAAAGAAGAGCCATGAAGTTGAGAGGGAACGCTTCACAGGTCATGACGGCATCGCTGTGACACATTAAATGTACGAGAAATATGTTGGCATCACTGAAACAGCACCATTATATTGATTATAAACATTTTTTTTTTTTTTTTTTTATTTGTGGAATGCAAATGTTATGGTTCAACAGGGGATTGGCAGGGATTACTGGCATTGACTACCAGTAAAGGTTGAGACAAATGACATTAGATGGCAGACATTACGCTATGAGATATGTTTAATCTAGCTGATTATAAGTCATAAACGGGAACCTCTCAAGATGTTTCTGACACTGAAGAAAAAAAAGATATTTGCCTCAACAGAGAAAACATTTTTCAACCATACATTGAATTTAAAGAGACACTTTGTGGTGATGGATGTATATCATGCTGATTTGGTTTTTATGAAAATATGTATGACAATTACCATGACAAATAAGAATTACCATGACAAATGTATAAAAAAAGATAGCACTGCATTATCCAAAAAAAAAAAAAAAAAGGCAGAAATACTGCAGCAGTTGTTCAACAAGGCAAACCAATAAATATCCTGCATCCGTAAATCCCTAATTGCTAAAGAATATACAATTGAAAAACTACTCAGACATAAGTACCGTGCTGCCACTTCAGGCACTGATAGACATTTACCAACTCAAGTCTGCGCACAAAAACCCTAAACCAACACATTTAGTTTGATGCCAATGAAAACAAAATTAAAGTAAATGAAAACAGAAAACAAATCAACCTGACAGATTTTCCCACCACCACCAAAGAAGTACATGCACCACCGTCTGGTCAAAGCTGGAGATGGCAGTGCACCGAAAATGACCTGCATGCATAACAGATAAGACACAAGCAAACTTTCACTAAAATGCTGTAAGCAGTGTGCTCATTACTTGAATCAAAAGAGACACCGGCATAAACATTCCTGTGTAGGTGAATCACACACCAAACATGTGTTAGTGACTTTTCACCTATTTTGAGCAGTGCTTTCCATCCATATCACTCAATCTGCACTCTGCCGCTTCCCGCAAAATAAATCTCCCTAACTGGCATCTGCCAGTCAAACGGTGTAGCTGAGAAGACACTGCCTTCGGCATTTTTTTACCAATTAGCACAGCATCGCTCATAGAGCTCCTTAAACCTCTGCTCTGCTTGTTAGCACTGCCAGAAATAAATAAATAAACAAAAATAAATAAATAAATAAATAAATAAATAAATAAATAAAAACTAGCTAAGTGATGCAGTTGTACAAGTTATACTCAGTAACTCGAGCTTATACTGAATGAGTGAAGTCTGGCGATGAAAAGGTTGCAATTTTGGGTTCTTCTCAAGTTTGCATGTACCTCACCTGACCTGGACTGAGCTTTGCTGGCTAAATAGCATTTTGTTTATCAAATGCTAGTGGAGCAGGGGGGCACAGATTAGGGTGGCTACTTCTATACCCATAGATGCTTCTGTCAGAGTTTGTAGTTTAATATTTGCAATGTTGCTTTGGTAATAAACTGGCAACCTATCAGTTTAATGAGACACAAACACTGGCAAGCAGGTGAAGATACATGTGATTATCATCATGAAATTAACCATTTTAAAAAGACAGACTTACTAGAGGGCACCCTGTAAGGCATCCAAATAAAGCCATACAGCCCTTATGGCTTTTTATCTACCAAATAAATGTTGCAAAAATAGTCATTAAAACCAAAAGGATTGGGCTGAGTGATGACACTTTTTTCTCCATCACCTCATGCTGTACATGCCACGGAGGAAGAGACGAGATAGAATATTACAATTACCTTGCATCCCTGACCATAAATGGTCTTAATGAGTTTGTATGGGCAAGCCAGTCATCAACAGTCATCCTTGATGCACAACTGCAAGTCACTCACTCCCTGATGCTATGTCAGAGTGTAAAGTTGTACTTTCATAAGTGATCATTAGTGATGCTACAGCACAATAGATCACCTTGTTAGGTATGACATTGCATGAAATACAATGTAAAAATAATGAAATAAACATTTTCTGCCTCCCAGAGAAAGGGAACTAATTGACTGGAGGGTGAAAACGCTGATTCCAAAATATCATAACAACCCAAAGTGTATCTCAGCTCTGGACGTATTGACCGTCAGAAAAAAAAAAAAAAAGAACGAGGACAGGATGGTAAAACAGAAAACAGTGCTTCTGTTGTCGTTTTAAATATGCTTCCATGTTTGGTGTGTGCACATCTTGGCAAGATGAATAAGGGTTTTAGCACAATGCAGGATGGTGATTCATTATGAAACAAGTATGGGAATACATCATTAAGGGGCACAGAACACAATCTGTGACTTTTTCAACTAAATACTGAGAAATTTACCATGTACCAGCCTTCGTGTAGCCACGGAAGCATGGCGCAACCAGCTGTGACAGTATGTTTCAGCACCTGGGAGTTGACTGAAACATCTCCTGTGCAGTCTGGGACTACTAGAAACACTTGTACCTGTCTTTTGAATGCACACAGTGTTTGTACATTATGAGTGTTTTCCAGTGGCTGGTCCAGAGTATGACCCAAATCTGGCCAAACGTCAGCTGAGATGGCTACAACTCTGTTGGTAAGATGTGCTGAAACTGGATGGTGGTAGTTAGTCAATGTTTTCACCCTGGCGGCCTTTAGTAGTAGTCAAAGTAGTTGTAGGTGGACTTTTCTGAAGGATTCACATCCATGGAGAAGAAACTGATCATGCTGGGGCAGCATAACAGGTGAGGGGGTTCCTTCTGCTGACCTGGATGAGATGTATGCCAGGCAGTGAGGTTCATGGCTGGTGAGGCACTGACGTCATCACAGTCAGATTTACAAACATATGAACCCTACAGAGTAGCTTATTTACCATTTTATTGGCAGCGGTTGACATGTTTTGTTTAAAATATTATATCAGCGTTCTTTACATATATAAACTGTAGCATAGAAAAAAAAGCACATGTAAAAAAAACATTATTATCTCTTACCTTTACTTATAAACAAAGCCCATGTGCCGCTTCTTCTGAAGCATCGATAAGTTGCTTTTAGAAGTCTTCTTGTTCTTTCTTCAGTTTGAAAAGTCTCTCTGTCTCAATGGAAATCACTGTCAGTGAAGACAGTTGTCCTTGATCGGTCCTGTTCTGACTGTATGTTTTGAGTCTTTTCAGTGCCGAAAATGAGCGCTCCACCGATGCTGTCGTAGCCGGAACGGTGACCACCAGCAGGAGCAACTTTGTCGCCTCAGGAACAGTTTGAATGAGATCCTTCTGGGCCAAAAACTTGAGAAAGAGATTTGCATTCATCCTTCACCATTTGAGCTGTACAGCCCGATGAGATCGTCAAAAAATAGCTGGATGGCTACACTTGACTTGCTAACTGTTTAATGTAGCTTGCTGTTGCTAATTCTATTATTCTGCAGCAAAGTAGTAAGAAGGATCCCTGGGATCAGCAGTGCCACCTACCATGAGGCATCGTCACTGCCTGCCTCACTTAATGTCTCTTTGCAGTCATTTTATGATTACGAGAAACACGAGAAACGCGTTGCAGTTGTAAAACATTAGACACATCAGCTAAACTATAATAATTTAGCTCATATATTGAAAGCTTTTTTTTAATAGTGACATCCACAGAGATAGCCATACGCTCTCATTGCATAGCATGGCAGCACAGTTAGTAGAATCATTGCGCAATCTATAGTGGGCTCAGCTGGTTGCTGCATCACCATATGTCTCTTCATATTTGAACAGCAAATGTGAATTTTTTTTAGCAAGTTTGAAAAAAATTAATAAAACTGGTGAAGCTCCGTGGAAAATAAGTTTATAGTACAAATCACTGAATAAATATAACCATTTAATTTATTTTTTCATTTAGCATTTTTTTTCTTTCCATGATGACAGGTGAGGCCAGGCCTCCCCTGCCTCTACAATCAGTAAATGAATCAGGTTCATTTACTGATTGTGAAACGGAAAGCAGGTCTGCTGAGAGAATGATGAGCACTGTCTCAAGGCCTGCAGCCACTTAATGCCAAATTGTGGAAAGGAAGAAGAATTAGATCCAGTCGATGAAGAGACCATCTCAATGGGCCCTCCGACATTAGGCTACTCCAGGAATGTTAACTGAAATATGTGCTGTGCCTTGTATCTGTACAAGACTCTGGACACGTATCATTAACTCCGGATGTCCCAGCGGGAAAGCTGAGTCACTCGAAAAAGTTGCGAAGATAGAAAGAAATTTTATAGCCGGACCAGAGCTCACTGAGAAGGGTCTCTTTAGGAATAGCAATATGATGTGAGGAATTCAAACTCGGTCATGATCATGGTCGCAAAATTGTTATACATGCATAACGGAGCAGAAAACAGGTTCCACAACACAAATATTTGGTGTACATTAATGCTCAAAGATGAAAAAATTACAAAATGAGACTAGTTTCCGATCACCATCTGAGCCTTCACTTGGGTGAAAATCAGGAAATTATCTCACAGTCTCGATATTTTGTTTTCAGATTTTGTTGACAGGCTCATGACATGTCTGACTTTACAAAACCTATCTTTACTGTCAACTGTGAATTCTAGTATGTAGTATACCATTCATCATTCCATGATGAGATTTAAGAAATAATTTTGATGCTTGGTTAAAGCATGGGATTCGATCAGACTTTATCATTATTTGAATTTTTGATATCAAAGCTCTTATAGCATCATATCAGGTATGAGATCATTGTGCCTGTCCCTCCCAAACCTCACACCCCCCTGTCTTTTTCACACTCTTTCTTGCTATCTCTGTCCTTTTCTTTCACTCTCTCTCTTACTACCGTAACCAGTCGAGATAGAAGGCCGCCCACACTGAGCTCAGCTCAAGTCCTTGTTTATGGGGTGATGTCAGATTTCTGTGGATCAATTTAAAGATTGTGGTTCAGACCTGCTTCACATGTGTCATGGGACAACTGTATCAACTGTATTGGGATCTGGTGATAAATGAAATCTGAGTTGACTTGACAACAATGATAAACTGAAACTACTGAAAGATTTTTCAAAACTGTTAGTGAGTTTATCTTTCGAAGTATTATTTTTCTTATTATTTCTGAAACTCTTTCAGTTAGAGAAGGATCAAGATTATGACCTTGAAGGCTCTCTGAAACAAGTTGCCTAACATGTACCTGATACTTACATCAGGGGAAAGTAGAATAGTGACAGCAGCAGACAGTTCTGTTTGATGGATGTATATTTTTGAACATATTCAATATTTATTTTACAGACGGAGGTTGCGTCTCCTTTACAGACAAAATAATGCATCCTCACCGGTGGGTAATTTGAGTAAAAGTGGGAAACGAAATAGTTATCTTGCAGATAAAAGATTGGGAATTGTAGGAAGGGTGGGGACTTGTAGAGCACCTAATGGATGAAAAAAAAATGATAATATTAGCTCACGGAGTCCTATAAATAAAATGAACAGACATTTTAGTCGATTGAATGTTAATTGCAGCCTTAATGTCATTTATAGTCTAATGTAGATCTATTCTAACTAGATTTATATTTTTCCTGTCAGAGAGAGCTCATGAATCCTGTATTCATGATTTAGTTTGATGATTATTTCAAATGCTTGTGTGGCAAAAGGACATGTTTTATTTAAAGCCCAGTCATCCACTTTGGGAACAAAAACCTCAACTGGCAAGAACCAGGAAATGCTCAGGAGGGTGGGAAAATAAAAACCCGCTCCAACAGCTTATCCTACTTACATGACAAGCATTTAAGTAAGGGGGAAAAAAAAAGTCAAATAAATAAATAAATAAATAAATAAATAAGAGAGCTATTTTTACTATTTGAACCTTTTTTTGCCCCATAGAAGTATGTCTTGGCAAGTGCCACAGGTTTAAAGGGCCAATGCAGTATTTCTTTTTCTATTTTAAGAGCGACCAAGTAACGGCTTAAAACAAGGACACACAGAGTCACAGTTTGGCAACGCTGCAAGGAGTGGAAGCGAGCAAGGAACTCTGGCACTACTTCTGATAGTGTTTCATACGAGCCAACACGACGAATGTGTGACATTCTGAGTGCAACATGTCATTTATACGATGTCTGTAATTTATCCATTCATTTCCAGCCATTCATTTGATACCTACAGCTTGTGTAACCAATTCTAACTCAACCTATTTTTAGGGTAATTCAGGGTTATATTGGAAGGCAAGTGAAGTTCTTTTATAGGATACAGTAAAAACAGAACTTCACAGCAGAAATTCACGAATAAATTTGAAATTGCATCCCATTCCTGTTTCATATTATTCACAAGTTCATAAGAATACTCCACTCTGGAATGAGGCACTTCTTATATCCCCAAGTAGATGTTAATTTGCATTACAAAAGTGGAATATTATCATTGTATAACCTAAAATTAGCACATTGAGCAACTACATATGAGCGTGTGTAATCGAGGTACGTGTCACACTGTCCATTTGATTATTGCCAAATAAGAAATAATTGTCCCTTTGTCTGTTTGTCTTTTAAGTAAACAGGGGGACCTCAGATAAAACATAAATGTCATGGTATCAGATTTAATGATGTATTTTTTTTTTCTTTTTTTTATCACAGTCCAAGGAAAACACAGAGAATGAAAGAGACTATTTCCATCTTGCCAAGCAAAGAGTTTCATATACTTTTGCATGTATGGCTTGACAAATAGGTACATGTAAAGTGACTGACTGTCAGCAGCCAACTGATTAAAACGACTATAAACAAGGAACATATACAGTATATCTTTCATTATTAATGTCCAGGGCCAGTAACACTATAAGTCAAAGTACCATCCTCTATCATATATCAATGCTTCATTTGTTATTTTGCTGGCCTATTTCTGTCAGAGCAATCTTTAATGCTGCCTGATTGAAAACATGCTTCCATAAAAAATATTGTAATTCACAGGGTAAGAGTTGATGGTGATAATAATAACTTAGATTTTGGTAATTATGTTGTTTGAGTTAGCTTTCTCTTGCTTTTCTTTTGCACACCCCAAAAAGAAAGCAGGGGCCAAAGTAGTCAGGTGTAGTCTAAGCTGGCCAGAATACCTTGGCCCTCTGATCATTGGCCACAGAAGCTTGTTCAAGGGACAAGAAACGTTGGGGAAGGAGCTTGAGTTTGTGTCTGAGCCTGAGAGGTTTCAACTACTTTGTAGTTAGGCCTGCCCGAACCCAAACCTTGGACTCTGGAACATGTCTGCTTGAGAAGGGTTGGACCCTTTTGAACTCTGAAGTTGCCCCGAGTGACTTAAGTCAAGCAGGTGTGGACATTCTTATTGCCCCACAGCTAAGTATCTGTAATCTGGGGTTTGACCCCATGGTCGAGAGCGTGGGCCACCTCCACTTTCTGACAGGACATGTTCTGACTTATTTGCGCCCATACATCAAGTAGCAGCAGAGTACCAACCATTAAGGAGTCTGTCTTGTCTCACCTTGTGGTGAGTTTGCTGGGCAGGTTGATGGTGATGTCTGGGATGCCCAAGCATATTGTGATAATTGTTGGGAATGTGTGTTAGAAAGAGCTTCAAGTCCTACCTTAGGTGGAACCGTGAAACATTGAGCTATGTTATACGCCTCAACTTTCGAGGCAGTAGACCAGAGACGTAGCCCTTAGGTGGTCTGTGCCTGTCCTCTAGGGTTCTGAAGGCAGCGGAAAAATCTGGGTGTGAGTTCAGAGAGACCACACAGAATGATATCCAGATGGAGATTTTGGTGCAACATCCGGCAGATCAGATGCTGCTGTGGGTCAGTGGAGGGGAAGACTCCAACGAGCTGCTCAATCCCACCAACATGCCTCCCAATGAGGAAGCAGGTTCTTGGGGGTTGGCTCTCCAATTTTAGGGGCTGAAGTCACAGGGGTGATTAAAAAGTTCTGTGGTGGCAGGGCCCCAGGGATTAAATAGATCCACCTCTGCAACATGCAACATGGATGTTATTGCCAGTACCTTCTGGATTGGCATACCAGGGTGGTGATCCTTTTTAAAAATGATGTGTTCCCACAATTGGGGGTCACACTCCTCAGCCTCCCAGGTAAGATCAATTTGAGGTCCTGTAGAGGATGATCTGTTGTATCATTAAAATTCAGGCATAGCAGTTTGGTTTTTGTCCTGGTTGTGGATTAGTGCCCTGGCCTAACACTCTCAGCAGGCTACTGGAAGGTGTATCAGAGTTTGCTCAACCAGTCTACATGTGCTCTGTGAACTTTGAGAGGGCATTCAACTGTGTTCCTCAGGGAGTCCCATGGGGTGGTCCAGGAGTTTTGGGCACCAGATATCCTTACGTATCCTGGTCAATTCTTTTACTAAACTGTCATTGGGAGGTGCTCAGAGTAGAGCTGCGCTTCTCTGCATTCAGTGAAGCCAGTTGAGGTGGCTTGTGGCTGGCCAGGATGTCTGTGGATGCCCCCTTGGTGACAGGTTATGGGCACATCCTAGAAGGAGGCCCTGGGGAAAACCCAGGGAATACTGGAGGGACTAGATCTCTGATTAACCTGCTGCACCTGAAACTTGACCCCGGATAAGCGTCAGAAAATAATGGATAGATAATTAAGTTTGATGCTAAGTCACGCTGCTTATGAAAAAATTTGCTCTGATCATATCCCCACCGCTGTGGGTCATGGTTTTTTGGCATTTTTTTCCCCACCAAAAACGTTTTAGCTGATGGATTCTTTTTCAATCACTTGGGATGAGAAGGTTCAAGGTGAAATATCCACCAATGTGCGGCAAAAGTGCAGCATAGAGAGACCAAGCAGAGGTTTAACTACTCACCTGCGCATACTTTGCTGTGTCAATCATAGCATTGATTTGTTCAACCTATCGTCATCTTAAACTACAGGGACACACAGTGTAGAAGTTAAAATCCAGTTGATTCATTCTGACCCATTGCCACAGGCGTACAAAATCAACCCATGCAGTCTGCATTTACAAACAGTTGTGAATCAATGTGATTTTTGTAAAGGGCTTGGTAAATGTAACATTTTTTCCACACGGAAAATTCTTCCTGACATGTTATTTCATTGTCAATTAAAAGCAGAGTTATTGAAATGAACGCCACATAAAGTCACAGTGCAGGATCACAAAGGCATATGATAGGACTGACCCAAAATACTAATATTATATTTAAAAAGGAACAAAAAATGGACTCTCCTGAAAATGGATTTGACATTGATATTTTCCAAAAGTAATTCGTATTTCAAAATTAAGACACTGCCAGACAAAATTCTAGCTGGCTGTTGGGTACAGTTTATTAGAGCGCTATTTGTTTTTCATTTACTTCTTGAACATTCATCGTGTTTGTGAAGTGAAGGCTTTGGCCGTGCCTCCCAAAATTCATAAAGCTAGATAATAACAAACTGAAAATGGTGCTCTGGGGCAAAATGTTTCAATCTAAGAAGTACCATGATAATTACCACAGTTACTTAGGAATTTAACCATTGGTGAATGAAATAAATGAGGTTGACAGCAACTCTCACCCAACGTTAAAAAGGCTTTAACAACAGTAAGGATGATTCCACAAGGTCTGTAAATGTGTTAGACGCCTGTCAGCCAATCAGTTTCTCTGTGACAGTAATTTAGGTGAAATCAGGCACTGTAATTGGCAGAGAACACAGGGGATGTTTGTGTTGTTCCTGTCATCTCTTATATTGACCTTTATTGGTCACTGAGCTCAAAGTGCCTTAGAACTGTAAAGCATCAGTGTACAGTTGTTCAGAAAGAGTTGTGTTACCCAATTTGTTACCACCAATACACTGCATGGAAGCAGGCTCTATGGCTCTGAGGAGGAGTATGAAATTGCTAAAGAATTTTTTTTTCAGAGAACTGCACAGCACATCCTCTTCTTCATAGAGACACCTGCTGGCAGCCCAGTGTACAAACTGCTTCGCTTTACTTTAGTGGCTCTAAAAAATATACAGTGCTTCATTTAATTGAACATAGGGACACAAAACCACAAATATAAATGCCCAGTTGATGTAGTTATAATTAAAGAGAGGGTTCATTTTTACCATTGGTCATCTGAAGTTCTTTAAAGGGTATGCAAGTTATATATATATATATATATATATATATATATATACATATATATATATCAGCCTGGTTTGTAGAGAACGCAAAGCCCAAATAACTCAGTTTTGCTTGTTTTTTCCTTTTTTTCTTTTCATGCAACATTCTATATATGAATGTGAATTGATGGCAAAGCGCTATAAGCATGAAACCATGAAACATCAAATTGTAAACTTCCTTTTTGTGGCAAATAAAAGCAAATGCTGCTGACTTTGCCTGATTGGGAGAATATAAATCTTAGTGTTAGCACCATATTTTGAAAAACCAATTACGGCTGAGGTAAGATGTAAATAAAGTCAACATCTGAAATGCATGAATACTGTAGCATTCAACATCCTCCAAGGGCTTTCTTGACAAGAATATTACCAATTGTGGTTTAAAAAAAAGCTAAATTCACAAAGGCAGAGACACACACCCAAAGATTATAATGATTTAAAAGAAACTTTAATAGTAGTAAAGGATTTTTTTAAACTTATTTTAAACAGCTCTGCAGTTCAAATTGCATGCGTTAATATGACTTTCAGTGAAGACTTGTTCTGTTAAAATCTTTCACAGCCGGGGGTTATAAGTGTGTAGTTAATGGCATCTGACATATTAAAGAATCAATTCTATTTGTAATATGTTTTTTTTTTTTTTTTGTCTTTTCATTAAACCATTCATATCTAGGGCGGTTTGATTCCAACAGGGACCTTTCTGTTTGGAGTTTGCATTTTCTCCTCGTGTCTGTGTGGGTTTCCTCTGGGTTCTCCGGTCCAAAAACAGCTTAAATGGAAATGCTAGTTAAATGGAAAAAAAAATAGGGAAAATTGGCCGGATATGCTAATCAGGCTTAATTTCAATTTATGTTAGCCAAAAACAAATTAGAAATTGACAACAAAAAAAAAAAAAAAAAACTTGGACATACCAAGTGAAGCTCACCAATGAAATGTTGATTCGTTGTCTGCAGACTTTAAAAATTCTTCCTGTATCAAATTATGTACCTAGAGCTTCATGGAAAGGGTAACTTTGGCAGAATCAAGCCTCCCTTTTGAACAGCCTGACCAATGACTGAGTCACTGAGTTAGGTGATGTGCCAATGAGTTAGGTGATGTACCAATGAATTTTAGTGAATGTGAATATTGAGGTCTCAGTATCCAGAAATTGGGTTGGCATAGCTTATGAAGGGCCCTTCTCTGTTCAAAAGCGGGGTGCATTAAAGTACAGTTGGGTGAGTTTGCTATAGAACTTGACTAGCCTGCCCAGAGCCCTGACCTCGACTCGGTCTCATGAGATGAATTAGAACAGGGAATGCGAGCAGGAAACATCTCCTCCAACATCAGTGCTTGAACTCTCAAATGCTCTTCTGGGTGAATGGGCAAAAATTCTGACACACTTATTCTGAAAAATCCTTCCCAGGAGAACATAAGCTCTTACAGCTCAGAGGAGGGAGGGCCGACTCTATATTAATGATAGTGGACTTTGAATGGGATGTAATAAAAGCTTCTGTTGGTGTAATGGCCGAGTGACTGAATACTTTTCTCCATTTGGTGTGACCTTTAACAAACCGGTGCATCGGTAAGGTGTGTGTCACATGGGGGGAAAAAAAAGATGAAGCACCATTCATTATGTGTAAATATAAATTCCAGGTTTGCAACTGGGCAGTTGTGCCAAACTCTGATACTGCATGTTTACTGTTCAAAATGCTGCTAGATTGTACAGTAAACATGGAAGCTGTAGTGCAATTAAACTCTTGTCAGTTTATGTGACTAAACTGCCACCCATGCATTTGTCAGCCGAAAATACACCTTAGAGTACTTGACTCGCTGTGGTTATGGCACAGGCAAAGAGGAAGGGCATTTTGTAATGAAGAGAAAGGTTTACATCCAGGCAGGATAGAAGAGCAACAATCAAAACTAAATGTGTTTTGAAGCCCATATGAATTATGAATGAATCAGAAAAAAAAGACAAGTTTATTATTTGGAGCCATCTGTAATCCGGGAAAAGCTGATTTTATTTCATCAGAGATAACAACACTGGATGAAATTAAGGACCGGTGCAGATTTCAACCATTGTCTCTGTGGCCATGAAAGGCTACATAGATTGTCACCAAGGTTAATTTAATTTTATTTTTTTTTTGAGGGCAACAAATGTAAGTGCTGTGCACAGTGTATGTTTGAATTGAGTTACCCTAAATCCCTTGATTCATTAATGAACCAAATTGAAGGCCAGCTGTCATCAAGTACACCAATGATGAAGGGGTGCAGGACATATTGTGGTACTTTTGTCCAACAATAACCCTTTGAAGTTTGTTTTTTTTTTTTTGTATGATTTAAAAACATATCCATCAATATACAGAACAGATACACCAACATAAATAAAAAGATTTTGGTTTTCTATTTTGGTGAGGAGAGCAACTGCAGAAACAGAGATGACTGTGTTGAGGTTCTCTTTGGGAGTGATGAGGATGGATAGGATCAGAAATCAGTCTATCAAAGGGAGAACATGTTAGATGTTTTGGAGATGAGGTCAGAGATGGTTCGGTCACGTACAAAGGAGGGATACTGAATTTATTGTTAGAAGGATGCTGGGGTTAGAACTGCAAGGCAGGAGGTTTAGAGAAAGAGAGAGAATTTTATGTATGTCGTGAAAGAGGACATGAAGTTAGTTGTTGTGAGAGGATACAGAGAATAGGGTTAGATGAAGGGGGGTTTATTTGCTGTGACGACCCCTGAAGGGGAAAGTCAAAAGTAAAAGCAGAAGCTGAGATACTGCAGAACAAAAAAAAAAAAAACACTGTATGGGATACAAAACCCATTTCTGCATGAGTGGGTTAGAAATAGCCAGAACATGAGTTGGAAATAAATTTAGCACCCTAACTAAGAGCCTCTCAAATCTATACCACTGACCATGTGGTTAACAAATGAATACTACAACCACTAAGTATTTTCCTTATTCCAGTATCCTCTTCCTAGGTACTTCATCCTTGCTCTGTTGTTCAAAATATTTCTGTCTTTTTGATCCAAAAGACAGTATGCGGTTGTTGGACTGAATGTTCTACTTGTATTGATATATTTAAACATCTTTCAATATATCTTAAAAGACAAAATATCATCAGATTATCACAAAACTATTCAGGGTTTGTTTTGTTTTGGATTTTTTACCCTTTTCCATTCTTTAAATACAGATACAAAACAAGTGGATTTCCTACCTGTTGACCTTATCTTGTTAAGTCCTACTCCATTTGAAATCACTCAGCCATATCCTAAAGCAGCCTGTTATATAAGGAGGTCAAAAGGGTTTGGAAATATGATGCACTGTAAAATCCCCTTCTAACTGAACATAAACATCGATGCTGCCTGAACGGCTTTCTAGGATGAGCAGCTTTAAAACAAGAGCCCCATACTTTATGCCCCATCTTTTTCACTGTTCTGCCTCTGTTCTGTTGTGGTGTGTGTGTGTGGATGCATGCCTTGTCTAGTTACAAAGGATTGAGGAACGCCTTTTCTTTTTAATTCCTTAATTTATTTTTGACTTGGCGAGAAATGCAAATAAAATTGTTGGTAAAACTACAATAATTGCATAATTGTATCATACTGTATTATAAACAAATAACATCACATGCTTAGTATTGCATTTAATGAAGCTCAAATATAATATGTTTTTATTATTTCATATATGTGTCACAAAGCTGATATTTGGGCTTGGTCTTTCAGATGTTAATTCTAGAAATAGCCATAGAAATCAATATTTGGAATGTTGCGGCTTGCAGGCCGGTATGCAGAAAATTGCTGAAATGAAAATTTTGACCCCCACTTCCATAAATATATTTATGTTGTGAATGAGAGTCAGGAAAAAAAAAAAAGCCTAAATAATATTTGCCATGGAAAATGTCTAAATTCAACAGCTGTTGCACCCATTAAGTCAGCAGCAGTGAAGCGCCTGATGGTCACAAGTCAATGTTATGGTCATTGGCTCACCGATGTGGCGCCAACACCTTATGCATCTCTGTGTGTATTTTCTGTCCATTAGCTACTGAAAGGGGTCCTAAGGGTCTCCCTCTCCGAGTAAGAAATGACAGAGACGACAGCCAAATCTCGGCTCTGTCCCTTTCCTTTTCTGTCTAACGTCCCACACTCCCTCTCCCGTCCATCTATTGACATGTCTGGGACTACAGCGCGACACGCTTAATGAATGTCAATGATCTAGCATGCATCAGAGACCTTTACCTACACTGCACAAATGTACACTGTGAATATTAATTACACGTAGTGGGTGCCATTGACTATTTGAAACACCCTCATGCTTAAGTGTGAATGCTAAATATCGCCTCCGTGCACCCTGGCACTGCACTCTTCTGTCAGTCAGGTGTGGGTGGGGGGTATCCATACACAATGAAGCTCATGAATTATCAGCTGAGCATGAATGTCAACTATTGGGCCCACATATGTATCTATCATTCCTGTTGGCTGATATGTCAAAAGATCAGGCTTTGCCTAAATGGCCATGTGGCTATACATTATGTGCGTGCCATTCAAGCATGCAATCATTTATCAAAATAAATTGAAAAAGATATATATACACACATATACACACATTGAAACACCCGGAGGTAAATCATGTGTTTCCGACTGCACCACATGCATTGTCGCATCATTTCCTCACCTTTTCAATAGAGTTGCATTTGAGCTGACACATTCAAGGCCATCTGTTTCACTTAAATATCAGCACTCAATGAAAAACAAGCAAATCACTCATAATCCCATTGTTGAAGGAGTTACTGTTAAGATACTGTGGCGGGTTTTTGTTTCAAGATGCTATGCTATTTGTTTACAACCTCCCACCGCACACATCACTGTAATGCCCATAGACAAGGGAGCAATATCACATAATACATATCTGGAGACAGCCATAGAGATGGGTCTACAACTCTAAGAAGACTGTTTAATGCTGCTATTACTTGTTACGATAGTGAGCAGAGGCTCAATGCTGTGAAATCAATACGGTAATGAACGGAAACGTGAATGATTAACTTTTTTTTTTTCTTTCATTTCTTTTCCCTAGCACCATGGAAAAGACTGGCCACATTTGACCTTGGCTTCCATAACAAATGCCGGTTTCATTCAAAAGTTCACAGATTCTCAGTGTACGGTATTATAAACATGCCTGGAAATGAATGTGAAATATATTCTGTCATATTATATTTTTTTACAATTGCCACATTTCATACAACGCTACATTCTCAGGTATACATAAACATTTTGAATTGCGACATGTTTATGGATTTATGTCGTGCTCAGTGTGGTGCGTAGAGTAAAAACGAGGGGATCGGAACGGCAGAGATTAGAATTACATCACACAGATATGGATCAGAGTTTTTGGAGTGATACCAATTCATATGGGAGAGGGGATTAGGGCTCTGTTTCGGATTGCTGTCAGTGTCTGCGATGACACGTCTCACCACAAACAGAAGACAAAAAAGGCCTATATTCCCTACTTTGGACACATAGTGAGAGGACATTGGAGATTTGAGCATGAACATCAATACATAATTGTCTGTTTAGACTTTAATTTCCTCTAAATGCAACATGTCTGTAGGATTTTTCATCATCATAATCAGCCCTGGCATCTCTGTCACATCTCAGTAGTGTTACAAACAGCGTATACAGCAGCTAGATTATTGCAAATCTTTTCTCATATGAAAACTCCCCCCCCCTTTCTCTCTCTTCTCACAAACTCATTTCGTCCCTTGCACTCCCCAGGCACCCCCCCTCCCCCCGCCACGACCCCCACCCGCCCACCCCCCGCTCCACGCCCCACATCTCCAGCAACCGTTCGCCCTCCTCAAACCTCCAAGAGCCCATCACCTCCTGTTACAAGCCAGTGTAAATTGAATGCTGTGAATCAGGGCCAGCTGTTACTGCATGTGACTGGAGGGAGAAAGGAGAGTGGGAGAAGGGCTCTCTGGCAGAGGAGAAGGGAACTGCACGTCCCTGCAGTTTTATGGGCTGGTGTCTTACCAAGATATATCACCGGGTGGCCAGATAATACCATCATGTACATAACTACCCTGTGTGTGTGTGTGTGTGTGTGTGTGTGTGTGTGTGTGAATATGTGTGTGTCTGCTGGTCTGTGACAGTGTGCGTTATGTACTTAACAACCGGGTGACCTGCCTCTCTGCTGCTAATAAGGGGCATCTGGTGCTGTTTTACTAGGCGGAGGAGCAGAGCAGGAAAGGAATGGCAGAAAAGCTGCAAAAAAAAAAAGGTACATGGCTAGATGACAAGGGGTCTTGCAAATATGTGTGTGTGTGTTTGGGTGTGTGTGTTGGGGGGGGGGCTTGTCAACATTGAGGATGTGTGTGGTGGGAGGGAACTGGCATAATGGAAGTAGTTGAGAGAAAGTATGTGTGACAGAATATGAGAGCTTGGAGGGTGAATTAGGAGAGAAAATGAGATATAGAAAGAGAGATGAGCATACAAACAGAGTGAGAGAGAGAGAGACAGGGAGCCAGAGAGCCCAGATGAGGGAGTTGAGATGATGGGCTGGCAGTTTCCAAGCACCAGGCTGTTTTTCAGGGCTGTCAAGCACATTGTGAGGCATTGTTTGAAATGCCCAGGCTGATGGCTGACATATTCCCCATGAATCTAGCGTGCCAGGCCGCTGTCCACTACACTACACTCAGGCACACATGAGCTGATGTGCCATGCGCCTGTATGTGTCTGAGCGTGCACGTGTGTTTGCGTGCGTGCTGGTCAGTGAAGGGTAATTGGCCGACCTTGTCCCATCAGAGCGGCTGGGATAAAGAAGGGTGAGAGAAAATATAGGAGGTGGGGGAGCTTAGTTTTAAATTTTATTCCCAAATCAGTGTATTTCTCAGAGTGGCAATTTTTCTTGCATGTAAAGTAGCATGCACGCACGCACGCACACACACACACACACACACGCACGCACACACACTCCCTGCCAGTCACCTCCTGGTCCTGTCAAATTGATGAGAAATGGTAAGTGCGTTTGGAATTCGTCTTTTTGCCAACTCTGATCACAAATAACATTTTAAAGGAAATACATACAGATATATTCAGTGCTGAAGAAGGAAACCTTTATTATTTTGCTCCCCCCTTCCGGTGTTTTATGGGGTCTTGAACTATAGCGTGGAGAACTTTTCCAGACATTTCTCCCCCAGTGCCTCTGAGACATATTTCAGTCGCTGTTGCAGAAACAACACTCCATATCATTGTATTTATCTCATTAGTCAGTGAATGTGACTCATTGGAAAGTCTATGAATTGTTGTGACCAACAGCAAGAATACCTTGCTCTGCAGAAGCTCTGAAGTTTGAGAATACCTATTGGGGTTTAAACAATCCTGCACTGCAAGACCAGATTTTGAATGTAAACACATGTAGGGGTAAGGCGAACTTGATCCCCCACCAGTCACATCATATCTTGTGCGTTTATCTTCCGAATCACATATTTTTAGAAGTGCCCACAATAAGATTTTCAGCTAAAACCCCAGCTAGAAAACAATCAGCATTATCAATGAAAAGATCATTTCATAAGGTATATGCTTACGATGCCGCGGCATTCAGGTCGCGAGCAACTGCCATAAGCCGCAAGGAAAATCAGTTGCAGCTCAGAGAAAGATAGGCCTCCCAAAAAACACCAGTCTGGTTAACCTGGTAATACAGAATCTGTAATTTTTTTTTTTTGAAGAGTTGTTTATTTGTGGTTTTCATGAAATGGATCAATTCCTCTGGCATAAGTGGTTGCTCCACAACAAATCTCATTTATGGTTGACAATGAGAAGCTTGATTCTGGTATAATCTGGAAGCAAAACAAATCCATTACTTTTTTTAAAGAACAATTCTGAAATTGGAATTAAATAGAAATTAGGGTTTATCACTGAAGGAGCTGAATATGTTCCTATCATACAGAATGTTATTACAGTTTGACTATTTCTCAGCATAAACAACTACAGCAGGTGGCATTTGAAGAGGTGGCATGAGAAAAGAGAAAATAAAGTATCACCCGCTCTATGATGAAGAAAAGCCAACAAAGTAGTGTATATGCAAAAAAGGATAAGTTGTCTCCTAAATCTTTACAAACTGAAAGAATGTATACACTTGAAACGGAATAGCCAGAAAACATGATACCACCACAATGAACAAGTGAGGGAATTACAATCTGAACAGGACAAAGATATCAGGCCACATTTTTGACCAATTTAATTTGAAACAGATTGTATTCCAAGTGCAAGGACAGATTGCCGGAATTCTTTTTTTCCCCTGCCTATTTCTGTTTTCTTAATAAAAAAAACTGCTTCATCTGGTTAAATGGATAAACACCCCACGGGGTTTTTGTAAGATCCATCTCCTATATTCCATTTTCCCATCAGTTCTCTTAAAATGTCCCTCTGATGTTATTTCTTTGCCTACTCTCTCCTGCCCGCCCTGTCTTATTTCCTCTGCCGCCATAGGGGGACAGCTGTTACAGACAGACCTGCAGAAATAACTGTGTTACTCCTCTAATCGATACAGCCAGGCACCAGTGGCCAAAGCCTGGTTCTGGCCGGCGTGCGCTCGCACGTGTGAGTGTCTGTACGCAACCCGCGCCTGTGTGTACCTCGGGCCGCTGCCAGAGGCTGAAACCGCAGATAGCTGAGGACATATCTGCCTCCGCCATCAGTGGAAAGGGACAGGATTTAATACAGGTATATTCCTTCTTCACATAGTCAGTCCTTCCCTTTCCTGCCAGACACACTTCTCGCCTCTTTTCCCAAACACCAACTCTGCTTGTTGTCCTCCAGAGCCCCCTGACTTAAATGGGGAGGTGTGTGTGTGTGTGTGTGGGTGCGCGTGGAGGGGGGTGCTTTACAGGAACAGTGAAGTTCATACGGCATAATTTTTAGCTGCCATGAGAGCAGATTAAGAAAACTCATTGAAAATTACATATTCTGGATTCTCCTTTACACTTCCTCCTACATGCCAAATTATTCACAAAATGCATATGCAAACTCACACGGCAGTACACAGTGAACACACACATCTAGAGATGTGTGACATGTCCTTAATGACACCGGCAGCAATGTTGTTTGTGTGATGTGAGTCCAGGATCTGCCCACCCCATCCAGATTTTTTTTTTTTTGGGTGGGCCAAAGTGGCCCATAAGACAGAAAAGCTGGTCACAGATTGACAGAAATGTGAATTGCCCACCCCCGCAGACACCTAGATTCTACAGTTTTCCTCATGATTAAAACTCCATCAGCCTTTTGTTTACACAGCCTATAAGCTTGGGTTGGTTAATTTGAATGTGCCGTCAGACAATACACTGATAGAGCCCCAATGGGGCTCCCCAACGGGTTTCTAGTGACAATAATATTTTTTATTTCTGCTTTCCAAGACCCATTTAGCTCCATGGCAGATTTGGTCCATCTGTAAAACTCCTCTTAAGACATTTCTCCCTCCTCGGCTCGCTCCCTCTGTCCATTTCTCTTCTCTGGCTAATGAGGATGTTTTCTACCGGGAGCCATGTTTCTCCTTTCGGTTTCTTCCAACAGTGATGGCTGAAATCTACCATTTTCCAAAGTGCTGCTTAATGGAGGATGACAGTTTATAGGAGGTAGGGGAGAAAGAGATTAGCTTGCATCATAGATTGTTGGATTTTCACTTGTTGAGCTCGCTTGCTTGCTTAGGGGGAATGTAGAAAGTGGGTGGATTAGATGGAGCCACACATTTTACCAGCATATACATATATAGACATGGGGAGATTCATATACATGTAGATTTGGCTCAAACACACACCTGTATGTGTATTAGAATTAAAACATAGGGTAAAAGAAACGGACAGACAAAGATAAAGAAGAAAAAAAACATGAGAAAAACATAGACTAAAAAGGCACTTTGGGCTAATGGCCTAAAACGGCACTTTGGGCCAATGGCTTGACATGCAAAGAATTTTCAGTAATCTGTTGGTTTTATGAGATTAACTGTTCAATAGTGGTTCTTTGGCTTTTACAGCTCTGCACAGGCTCTGTTTATAAAGCTGCTTTAGTGGAGAGGGGTATGTGATCTTAGCTCATGTTAACATGTCTAATCATTTTAAAAGGCAGGAAAACACTTTAAGCATCAAGGAAACTGAGGAGCCTCACATACATTATTATATTTTTAAGAGAAAAAAAAAGGAATTATGTTTAAAGCAAGGCTTTACCAGTGATGACTGTCACAGTCTAATGTATTGTCATTCATTTTTAAACTTTGTCCCAGAGACAAGATAGACTCAAAGCAAAAGGAGCATGCCAGAAAACATGCACATTGTACCCACAGTCTACTGGGCAAATGTGTTTAATCAACACCAGAGAAAAAACTTGGGAAAAAAAAAGTGTGAAACCAAACTAATATGAAACGATGCACACACCTGCAGCTGCATTTACAAAGTGCTCTATTTCTACATGTACGCAAACATTGCATGACTTTGCAGTTTCCCCACAAGATTTCTACAGGAATACAGCTGTGATTAGTTCTATATTCACTATATGGCCAAAAGTATTCACTCACCTGTCTGGACTCGCTCATGAACTTAAGTGGCACCCCATTCCTTATCCATAGGGTTCGATATGATGTCGGTCCACCTTTTGCAGCTAGAACAGCTTCAACTTTTCTGGGAAGGCTGTTCACAAGGTTCAGGAGTGTCTATGGGAATTTTAGACCATATTTCCAGAAGCACATTTTTGAGGTCACATACTGATGTTGGACGAGAAGGCCTGGCTTTCAGTCGCCGCTCTAATTCACCCCAAAGGTGCTCTATCAGGTTGTGGTCTGGACTCTGTGCAGGCCAGTCGACTTCATCCACACCAGACTCTGGCATCCATGTCTTTTTGGACGTTGCTTTGTGAACCAGTGCACAGTTATGTTGGAAAAGGAAGGGTCCAGCTCCAAACTGATCCAAAGTTGGGCGCATGGAATTGTCAAAATGTCTTGGTACGCTGAAGCCTTTCATTGGAAAAAGTCCAGCTCCTAGAAAATAACCCCACACCATAATCCCCCCCTCCACCAAACTTCACTCTTGGCACAATGCAGTCAGATAAGTACCGTTGTCCCGGCAACCGCCAAACCCAGACTTGTCCATCAGATTGCCAGATGGAGAAACACGATTCGTCACACCAGAGAACGAGTCTCCACTGCTCTAGAGTCCAGTGGCGAGACAATTTGATGCTTTGCATTGCACTTGGTGATGTGTGGCTGCTCGGCCATGGCAACCCGTTCTATGAAGCTCTCTGGGTTTTGTTCTTGAGCTAATCTGAAGGCCATATGAAGTTTGGGGGTCTGTAACAATTGACTCTTCAGAAGATTGGTGACCTCTTTGCACTATGCACCTCAGCATCCGCTCCATTAGTTTATGTAGCCTACTACTTTGTGGCTGTCATTCCCCAAACACTTCCATGTTCTCATAATACAGTTGACAGTGGAATATTTTGGAGCGAGGCAATTTCACAACTGGATTTGTTGCACAGGTGGCATCCTATCACAGTTCCGCGCTGGAAGCTCCTGAGAGCGCCCCATTCTTTCACAAATGTTTGTGAAAAACAGTCTGTGTGCCTAGGTGCTTGATTTTATACACCTGTGGACTTGGAAGTGATTGGAACACCTGATTCAGATTATCTGAATAGGTGAGTGAATACTTTTGGCCCACATAGTGTATGTGACAACATGTGTTTGTGTGGGTCTTAGTGACTGCCTTTTATGTATGTTTTTACAGTATACAGAATGTTAGCTGTTGCAAAGGCGAGTTCAGTAATCCACATTTGTATATGGAAATCTGAAATTACAATGTTCACAACATAATGCCTGGTTTTCAGCATTTTATCAACATGTCAGATAACACTAATGAGACAACAAATCAAGATGTCACATATTCAGAGTCTTTATATCCATGTGCCAGAGACAGGTCATCTTATTTATGCTATGTTAAGTCCATCTATATATTGCTGTATTTGCATTTTTTTTTTATATAGAAGTTTAATGAGCATGTCCATCTTGGAGGAGGCCACATGGAAGACCCAGGACTTTCTGGGGGGACTATGTGTCCAGGCTGGCCTGAGAATGTCTTGGGGTCTCCCCAGAAGAGTTGGACAATGAGGCAGGGGACAGGGAGGTCTGGGTCTTGTTGCTGTGACCCAACTCCGGATAAACGGTGGTAGATGGATGAATGGATGGATGGATGGATGGATGAAGGTCTCATGAGACAGCATCACTGTTTGGCCACATGGTCCATAGATAGGAAGTCATGTCTTGACATCTGTGCAGTAACTGAGCCCTAAAGTGCCCTAACATGTCTGTTATTGTAGGGGAGGGGAGAAGAGAGAGAAGGAGATTTGAAAGATTTCCTTTTGAAACACACCCTGGAACATCAGCCTCTCTCCTCTACGATAGAGGCTGCGAGCAGATACGTTATGCTAACCTTAGCTGGAAAAGTAGAGCCCTTTTAGAAGTCTCTGTGAGAAAAGACTTTACTGCCATCTACTGGTCACAGTAGAACCTGATTATTAATGCAAAAATTGCACTCATATCATCCACTACAAATGCAATACATAGTGACTTATTAGGAGGCATGAAAGGAACAAGCATACTAACCATTTATAAGGCTCAAAAACATGTGAATGATGTGATCCCTGATGGGAAACAAAAGTAATATAAAATTACAAATCAATATATTGAATTTCAATACTTGTCGCTTGATCTTAATGCTGTCATTTTTATTGGGATATTCCTCAAAGAAAAACAGAATCATCCGCTGGGGTAAATTTTCATATGTCTACTGGAAGCTATACATCAATGGGTCGTATGGTGAAAGACCAAAATACATAAATAAATAAAACTAAAAATAAAATAAAAAATAACGAATCAATTTTTAATTTTGTTCAGGGAAAAATGAAGCACGGTGAGCTATGTAAAAGGTGTTCTGTCCTGGAAAATGTGCATTCTTTCAGTAGAGACACAAGGACAAACACATTCACACTGGGGAAACACATGCACACCAAGTCAAACACACACACACACACACACACACACACACACACACACACAACACACACCGCAGTCCGCTTGTAACATATACATGGCTATTTATTGATCCTGTCCTATTTGGTATTCATTATTGGCACCCTTACTGACCTGAGCACCTCGCTCTCAGTCCATTGCCTGTTTCTAACCTGTTGTAGGCTATCATTTCCTCCCTGCTCGAAGGTTGACCAAAAAGACTGTTCATTACAGCCAGGATGCCATTAGACTTGCAAATGTCTGCCTAGCTTTACCCCCTGTTTCTCTATGTCTCTCCCTCTCTCTCCCTCTCTGAAAGTGCAGTCATTAATAGAGCCCTTCTTAACCCTGCAATTTGCCTTCTTAACCATGTAAGAAACTACTGAGCCTGGATGAGATCCGTTCCATCACATGTATCGCCGTTATGTTGTGTTTCACAAATCCCTTCAGTTATCAGAGCAAGGCATTTGTTCCTACAAATAAACAAATAGAGCTACCCAGCCTGAATGCTGTCCCGAGGTTTTGACATTTGATCAAACATCTAATCTTCAAGAACAGCCAGTGAGTTTATCTGAACACAGGAAGCGGCCGGACGTGGCTCACTGTCAAATTTTAAAACAAAAGGCTAAAATCTGATTAAATTTGAAAGTGGCCACCTTCAGGAATGGAATCGGGATCTTCAATCTGGCAGACAGGTGAGCTGAGTTTTCCAAGTGACTGTAAAAATAATCTCTAAATCCTCTTCTTTGATTCCTACTGTCTGTATGCATCATCACAGGGCCTGGATTACTTGACATCCCCTCAGATCGATCGGCTGTTGGTTGGAGACCTTGTCCACGGTCTTTTCTCACTACTTGGTGTGGTTTCTACTCACCCCTCCTCTTCTTTTAGTCTATGACCACATCCATCAAGTCTGCCCCACTGCTTCTATCCATCCATCCTCCCATCTATCAGTTTTCAGCCATGTATTCCAGATTTGGTCTCTGTGACAGCAGGTTGAGTCACCCATATGACCATCTCTCACCCTGAGCCCATTATGGACTGTTCAAAAGGCCCTGGCCCTACTTTTGTACATCAAAAATGTAAGAAAGAAATCAGGAAAATAGGACAGGACTGCAGTCACTCCTGCTGACCAGTGTCCTTTGGAGAAATGTAAAGCGCAGCAAGCCGGCCTGTTTTTGATGGCACTGATGTTTTAGATCCCAGTAATGATGTGAAATGTCAGAAACAACATTTAGGTTTGAACCTGATCCCCATAATTGTATCTCTGGCTAAATCGTGGCCTCTTGGTTTCCCATCTTCCACAGCAGTCTTTGAGAATGATGTTTGATGTTTAACTGTGACAACATGCAAAACACTAAACCAGCATTAAAAAAAAAAAAAAAAAAAAAAAAAAAAAAAAGCAACATCAGCAGCACTTGAAATGAATGCAAGCCCCATGACAAAACACAGTGATAGAGGGATAAGAAATAAACAACATTTAAAAAAGGCAAATCCCAGGTCAACAGAGACAAGAGTTTTAAAAGGAGTGTTTAAATTGACGATTATTTGAACGTTTTTTCAATGATGTCTTTAATGACCCTACTTGGCAAATGTTTTGCATGCATGTCTCTGCATGTCATAATTCAAGGATTCAGTCTGTTTCTTTGGGATTCTCAAGTTTTCTCAGGAGAATTGCCATGGCTAATGCCCCAAGTTTGAACTGGGTTAGCCACAGCGCCTCCTGCCAGCTGGACAGGCACAGAATCCGGGCAGCATCTTTATCAGATGCCCAAACAACAGAGAGCGGGTAGGAGCATCCGTTGTGTTATGAAGTTCTGCTGGATGCTGAGCACCTCACTACATTATTACTGCTGATTTTATATCAAATGTATGTTTATTTGGGATGAAAAACACATTTGTAGTAATGTGGTGGAAGGACTTTCATCTCCTTGTGACAATAGGGGCTTGTTTTAAGTGCACAGCGGTTCTAGGTGAGGATACAGGCAAAGAGTCAATCTGCAATTCTGATTTCGGGATGACGGCGAGACAAGGGCAACTCTCTGGAGCGCTACATGGGTGGGAAACTCACTGGCAAGACTCTGGTGGCCGGACCGTGACCCACAGGACTGGGGAGGCACAGCTCTTAAAAACAATGTGCTGCTGTCACCGTGCACATTCCCAAACATGTGGCAGGAATGCAAAGTCTTGACTCCCATTAGGATTTTTTGCGCAGTGGCACAGCATTAACAGGTTGTGCATGTCTAATAATAATATATTGTTAATTTATCATTATAATACCATGTTTTTTGTTTTTTGTTTTATATTTGAGTCTTGGAAGGTTAGTCTTGGATTCTGTGAGGAACAAATATTGTGGGTTTCCTCTTTTTTTTACTCACACTTTTAACCTTACTTTTATCAACAGATATATGGTGCTGTGTACAAATATATGAGTTGATTGGCATCAACACCATTTCACAATGATACATAGTGAAAAATGTAAATAAAAAATAACCATAAACTAAGGTCTGGTACAAAGGGTTGAACTTATGCATTTCATCTGTTGTTATTCGCTTAATGCTGTTCAATAGGATCCTGACCAAACAGCACATAAATGATCTGTGAATGGTAGTTGATATATTCAGCTGCCGCATGATCAGTGTACAAGAGTGTTAGGATCAACAGCTTGTAAGGTGCAAAAATTGAAGGAATGCCAGTCGTGCATTCACTTGTGCCAGCAAATCGAGCATTGATCCACAAAGAGCTCTTAATATGTATCAACTCAGTCTTACGTTGCCTTTCAAGCCTCACTTATGGTCACCAGCCATTGAAGGAACGAGAACAAAGATTCAAGCTGTCAGATGTTTACTGCTCGCTCAGCTGCTGGCTGCTAAGTGGAGGCCATTCAACCTGGCTGAGACATAGTTCAGTTGTCTTATTTAAGATACACAGGAATGTCTCAGAAAATTTGAATATTGTGATAAAGTTCTTTATCTTCTGTAATGCAATTAAAAAAAGAAAAATAACCTTTCCATGATATACTAAGAGATAGGATTTTTGAGTTTTCTTAAGATGTAAGCCATAATCAGCAATATTAAAATAATAAAAGGCTTGCAATATATCAGTTGATTTTTAATGAATCCAGAATGTATGAAATTTTTGTTTTTGTAATTGCATTGCAGAAGATAAAGAACTTTATCACAATATTCTAATTTTCTGAGACCATCCTGTACATTGGAAAAGGCACAATGGAAGCTACGATACAATATTCACATTTCTGGAGCTCTGGAATTGATAGTAAGACACCCCTCCTCCACATTGAAGTTTCAAGTTAAATAAAAGGTAGTAATTAATAAATAAATTAATAAAATAGAATAAAAGAAAAAATGTCTAGGGACGTCCTTGAGACAGAAATCCACATTACTTGGATTTACAAATGCAAAAGCATTTGACACATATAATAATAATATATATCCTCAACAACACAATTGTACTTTAGGTATCCCTAAAATTTGAAATGTCACATATTTTACCAATAGGCTTCAATGCACAGAGAGTAAAATGCAATAAATGTAAAAACAGCCCTCTGGTGTCAAACTACTCACATTTAGAATTCTACAATCTGAATCCAAAACACCCAGCTTGCACAATAAGAGAGCATGACTGAGAAGGTGTCACGGTGTCTATGTGCTATTGCTGTTTAAGATGACAAAAACATTCAAAAATCATTGATTTAGACAAACATTTGTCTAATTATTAGAAGTGATGTGAAACAGGTCAGTAACGTTGGCACTTATCTGGATGCCGGGGTACATTTGATTTACTATTTTAGTTTCCTGGCTGATAGACTCTAGTAGAAGGTAGCAAAACATCTTCGGTAAATCCCCTGAAAAAATAAAGGGCCATTATGTAAGTCATTACAAAGTTTCTAACCCTCATACATTTTGATGACAAGCTTGTGCTCGCATACACATCCAGCCAAACATGCTAAAGTCATCAAGATCATCTCAGCTTAGGGCCACAATTAAGACTAGTGTGGCTCTTGTAATCATTCTCAAAATCCTACCATTTGATTGGAGCAGCCATATTCAATCCCGCAGCCAGATTCTTTTCATAAAGCAGGGCAAGACCTACGTTCAGTTATTATCACTGAAAGCACAATCTGTGTGTGTGTATGTGTGTGTGTGTGTGTGTGTGTGTGTGTGTATGTGTGTCTGCACTAGAGAAATGATACATGAGGGAAATGGGGGGAACTTGTTGTGTCTCATAATAACCTGAGGATGTTCGTTCTTCCAGAAAATTTGTTTCTGAACTAACTGGCTTCCATCAAAACAGAGGACACTCATCAATGTGAAGAACTACACTGATTATGGACTCTCCTGAATCTGTATCAGCATTGAATTGAAAAGCAGTTCCCCTTGGTGATGCAGCACTAAATGGATCCGGCATCAGCACTTGGACAACAACTGAATAATTAACCTGAGTATGAAGGAAAAATTAACTTTGTGGCATGTTCATGCAACACAAAAAAGTGTTTTCTAAATAAAACCATTTTTACTAACGGATGCATTGCCAGCAATCTGCAAGGGTTTTCCAAAATCCGACCCCCCTCCCTCGATGCAAGCTTCACTTCTGTCACTAACAACGCCATAACGGCTCACCCAATAAAAGTGCTGCCCGATCATTTTGGTAGCATTACCTGTCCTCCCTCGTGTAATAATGTAATTATCTAGTGACCAGCATAATAATCCTGCTGAATTACGTTGTGACCTCTGCCTGGGCGGCTTGCTTTCCCGGCTTGTCACTTTGTGAGGTAATGGGGAAAGACTGAACCCAAATTATCTATGCGTGATGAACCAGTAAGAGCAAGCGTGCAAATCCCGGGCACAAACACACTCAAGGACAACAAGGAGGCAAGCAACTCCAACGATGACTTCATCTCATCTATTTTTTTTTTCCCATCACATCAAAAATTAATTGTTCCTCTTCATTTGCATTATTGTTGTCAAATAATGAACAGTGTTGTTGCGCTTATTAAGCAAGTAATATTTTATTCAAGAAAATATAAAACGGTGAAGAGAGTGATACCCCACAAGGGAATAATGAAACGGAATGGAGCATCTGTCTTGTTGGTGCATACAGAATATCTGCCCTGACCACAGCAGGGTCTATCTTGTCTGTAATTCAATACAACAGTCCATATATCAGCTTGAGAAATGGTCAGCAGCTTGAAGTGTCTTGATAGAAGACCTCTCCAGGAGGTTACTAGGTCATTGTGTCTTTTATATTTATCATCTCCGTTGCTGCTTTGATCATTCTTTCCCTCAGTTCGCACTTGTCGAAATGTATTAAGAAAATGTGTATGTAAGATGAATGAGTGATGATCTTATGAGTATGTGGGACACTTTCAATTATTAACATGCTCAGTAGTTTCATTTAGAAAGGGCTATTCTTACTACAAAGACTTTTATGAAGCAAATAGTGATGACAATACAGACACAGGGGAAAAAAAAAGTAAGGAAGCCTGAAGAAGGCTGATATTTTCTGTTGTAAACAAATACCATGAAGATAAACAATTATTAATCTTCAGATATTGCCTCAGTAGCAAAACAGCATTCTTTTTTTTTTCCTGTTTAAAAACAAATAAGTGAACCAAACTGGCTGGCATGTTCCTGCAAGCCAGCCATACATAAAAAAAACAACTTCATTTCAATTAAGCTTGTGTAAAAATCAGTGACGTGCAGTGAGGTTCATGGCTGGTGAGGCACTGACGTCATTAAAGTCAGATTTGCAAACATATGAACCATACAGAGTAGCTTATTCACCATTTTATTGGCAGTAGTTGACGTGTTTTGTTTAAAATATCATATCAGCATTCATTACATACAGTATACAAACTGTTACATAGAAAAAAAGCACATTCAAAAACACCATACCTTTACTTATGAATAAAGTCCATGCACCGCTCCTTCTGAAGAAAAGCATCGGTAACTTGCTTTTAGAAGTCTTCCTTATCTTTCTTCAGTTTTAAAAGTCTCTCTGTCTCAATGGAAATCACTGCCAGTGAAGACAGTCGTCCTTGATCGGTCCTGTTCCGACTGTATGTTTTGAGTCTTTTTGGTGCTGAGAATGAGCGCTCCACCGATGCTGTCGTAGCCGGAACGGTGAGCACCGGCCGGAGCAACTTTGTCGCCGCAGGAACAGTTTGAATGACATCCTTCTGGGCCAAAAAGTTGAGAAGCTGCCCAGGAGATTTACATTCATCCCTCGCCATGTGTGAGCTATACAGACCGATGAGATCCAGTTAAAAAATAACTGGATGGCTGCACTTGACTTGCTAACTGTTTACTGTAGCTTGCTATTGCTAGTTATATTATTCTGTGGCCGAGTAGTAAGAAGGATCCCTGGGATCACCAGTGCCCCGTACCATGAGGCACCATCACTGCGTGCCTCACTTGATGTCTTTCGCAGTCATTTTATGTTTGCCCAGCACAAGAAACACGTTACGGTTATCGACGAAAAACATTATACACATAAGCCAAACTATGACAATTTAGTACATATATTAAAAGTGTTAGAAAGTTTTAATAGTGACATCCACAGAGACAGCAATATGGCCAGCACAGTTAGCAGAATCATTGAGCAATCCAAAGTGGGCTCAGCTGGTTGCTGTGTCGCCGCACGTTTCTTCTTCATATTTGAATGATAATGTTAATTATTTTTCAGCGATTTTGAAAAAAAAAAAACTAAAAATGGCGAAGTTAAGTGGAAAATAACTTTATAGTACAAATCATTGAATAAATATAACCATTTAATGTATTTTCTTATTTCACATATTTTTCTTTCCATGATGACAGGTGAGTCCAGGCCTCCCCTGTCTATACTGACTGCACATCATTGGTAAGAATGGGTTTAGTATGCCTGTTTCAATTTGACTGAAATATATGGAATTGAAAGAAGAATCATCACAGACATGAATAAGTAAGAAATCAAGTGTATGTGTGTAAAATATAAGAAACATAAGTGGGAAAAAAAAGATAATAAAAGGGTTCAGCGGTGTATTATTCGACACAGCCAAGATTTTCCAGACATTCGATTTTCAGACCCACGGTGCGAGTATAAATCCACCACCCAAATCGACCCCCCATAGTCTTCTATAAATGTCATCACGAGTGTTTGTTCTTGTTGGAAATGTTAAGGTGACTTTTTCTTTATTTTTTTTTTCCATATGCATATATTTTTCTTATGGAAGGGGGTTGATGAGTCACAGGAGTAAAAAAAAAATATCCAGCAGCAGTCTGTTTACTTAAAAAGTATTCTAAAGCAAACTAGATGCTTGTTTAATAGTCAAAAAAACATATTTTCCTGGATCGGCTAACTGGGGTAGCTAATGCTGCTTCAAGAGTCACCACAGCCGATATTCTGCCTCTATCTAACCCTGTCCCCTGCATCCTCTTCCCTCACACCAGCTGACAAAATGTCCTCTTTCACTACATTCATGAATCTCCTCTTTCGAGGCCTTCTGCCAGGGGAGTATGCAAACAAGTTAAAAAGAAGGGGGTAAAAAAAGAAAAAACATGATCTCACATTGTACGGATATCGAAATTTTGCCAATTTTAAAAGCCTGAATACTCACCAACTCATCTTCTGACTAAGTACCCAAATACTGTATGTTCAAATAAAATCCAGGATTACAGAGGAAGGTGTTCTTACCCCTATCTGATATCCTAAAACCTGCAGGAATATGATTACATACACACACACACATGCATGCATATGTATATTTTTAGAACATCAATACACTACAAAACTAAAATTAACATTACCCATTTAAATGATATATTTTCTTGAAACAAAGCGGTAAAGAGGGTTTGGTCGTGGTGAAATATTGACAAGTGAATCCCTTAGTAGGAAGCCTTTTAATTACTTTCAGACTTGCGGTTTGACAAAAACATGCAATTTTTCTTCCTAATGCACTTTCAGAATGTGATAGTGTATGGATGGCAGAGAATGGAATAAAATTACATTCAAAAAAATGATAGACAAAATGACTGGAGGTAAGGGTATTCAAAGATAATATACAGAGGCGCAAGGGAAGCACAAGATGTTGAGTGACGATGAAAAAGGCTAAGAACGCTGAGTGGCAAGTAACTCCCAGTGCCCCTTGTTGTCTAGACATTCCAGAGAGGGAGAGGGAGAGGGAGTGGGAAGAGAAGAAAGTGGAGATGACAAGACAACTAGACACCGGCATCAAAGCGGGTCAGGGGAAACCAGACTTGGAAACAGTATCAAAGCACTCTGAAATGGGCAAGTGAGTCGAAACAAGAACTGGAGTGGCAACAAAGATGTGGACACGCGTCTGCGTGTGTGTGCATGTAGCAATAGGCATATACAAATCGTTGCACGTCTCCTAAATCAAGTCTTAGTGAGCGTTTTACACATCTGTGAGCATGTGAGGCACCATGCAGCACATTTGCATACGTTCGTGCGTGAACGTTTGGAGCACTCACCGAGCGAGCACATCACTGCCCCTCTCGCTCTTAAAAATGTGCTGACGAGCCCCTGGCAGCACAGCTTGTCCAGGCATCAAAAGGCGAGGCTACCAGCACAGATGGTCAAAAGCGGAGATGCTGGAAAACAAAATGGTTTGTGTTGTGTTAGTGGCCAAACGCCAGAATGCCAACAAAGCCCAGACTAAGAGGTCCCACCAACAATATGCTTGGATAGATATGAGGACGTTACACGGATTTGTGTGAAACTTCCCCTCAGCAACCAAAGACTACTTTCGCCTGATTTCACCTCATCTGCACAATATTGAATGAGACCCGAGGCTCAGACTGCAACCGAGTACGAACCTGTTGTCAAGCGGTATGCTCTCCTGTGCTACCCAACAACAGTACAACCATGCTTGGCGATTGGGCCCTTGCCCGAAAAAAAAAGACATTTTTAGAAATATTCAAAATCTGTTCAAAGGTTAGACATTTTTGACGAAATTTACAGTAACTCCGTTAGCATTGTGTGATGGCCGCTCTCTCACCCTCTTTCCCTATTTGAATGACCGACCACCCAGAGCTGACTCTCTGTTCATCCAGTACATTGATGCCATCGCAGCAGGTATCCAATTGACACACAAATGGACTCTGCTCTTTCCTGACACTTCTAGTCTCCAAAATCAAGCACAATAATGGGACATCAGGACAAAAAGTGATGCATTGGAACATCCGAGAGATGGAATACATGCAATGTGAACCGCAGTGTGATGGGATCATCACAATTGGTGGCCAATTTGGACCCAAGGTGCAAACATCTGAAAGTTTTGCAAAAAGCCATGGAAGTTACAAATAACGTGCAAAATATATGATGCCCGTTTAATGTAGTTATGGCCATATATTGCGAAGTGATGAGATATCAGTGGCCAGGACTGCCCTGTGCCTCAGCCCAGACCGTCGCCAGCCCTGTGGACATCCTAAGAAGCTTGATCCCCTTAAGGACAAGATGCGACTTGTTAATGTCACCCCTGACAACATCCATGATCCAAAGAAATGGAGGTTAACGTGCGAAAAAGTGGACCCTGCAGCCACATGGGATAAATGAAAGGAAAATCTCTGTTTTCTTTTTGCACACATTGAACTGTGTTGCAGTGGAGTTGCAGTGAAGGTGAAGGAAATGGTTAAAATTGGTTTACAGATAGTTAAGAAAGAATTTGATAGATATTTTTATCCTGAATAATGCATTTAATCACCACACAAGTGTTAGAAGACAATGTGGAAATACCTACGGGGCTGTAGTCTGCCCCCTTTCGATACTTCAAAACACTTTTGGTCCAACACCTTGATAGAAATGAGATTTCTCGCCACATAACAGAACTGACTCCACGCCAACACGAGTCAAAGAAACTTTCTGTATCCTGGAGTCATTCGTCAAAGTGAAATCATTGCTTACTCTAGGGCTGTTTTTTTCTTCTTTTTTTTTAAACACCCGAATCCACACCTGTCTGGTTGAATCCAACTGCTGTATTTCTCCCTTTTGCTGTGGTTTGGTTGGGCAGCTGTGAAACTGGCACTGCAGTTCAGGTGTGAATCAAAACAACTGGCCAAATAGCTTTTCTTTTTAAACACTTGGTCCTCTGTCCGCTTAAAGCAGATAAACCACCGCGTCAATGAGGTAAATGAAAGAATTGGAAAGCCTATGTAAAAGTAGAAGTAGAGTATGCATGTGTTCTATAGCTAACTGTGTGAGACATATCGGTCCAGTAAGTGTAATGAAAAGGAAAAGATTGTGAAGTTTTTCGATAATCAACTCTGCTGCCTTTAACCCGGTGTGTTACCAGCTCCCATTGGACACTATTAAAAGTCCACATTCCCTTCTATTTCTCTGAAGGATGCTGTGGTTTGAGAGCCTTGGCTGATTCACTGTTTCATTTGCATTTAGCATTTGTCAGTATCATGTTTGATCAAAGGTATTGATGTAGCTGATGTTTTACCGATCAATATGTTGCCAACACAGACATCTGACATTGAAAGTTGTAACCAACTTCTGTGCTGCAGATCCTGAGTAATCTGTTCTCCAATATCAACAAGATAAATCCATGGATCTAAACCAGGACCACCTCTTTTTTCATAATCCGTGCCTTTTACTTGGACCTGTCGCCCCGTGCTGGTCTGGTGCTCCCTAGCAACTGTCCTGACAACAGAAGTATCCGACTGTCACAGTTTGTAAGGTAGCAGCAACCAAACAAAAGCTTGAACCTGCAAACACCCATGCACCATATCCTACAATTTTACAATTTCTTTTCTAACAGTGTCAGTGAAGAATCATTTTATGATTACTTATTATTTTCATTAGCTGGATGGTTATCTGAAGGAAAAGTTAAATGGCAGTATGTGAGCTCGTGGGAGGCACTGGAGATGACAAAACAGCAACAGGTAGTTAGATGAGAGATACAAGACACAGAGGGGGGTCGCAATGGGGTTGGAGGTTTTAGGAGACGTAAGACGATGAAAGTAAATGACAGGTAAGTGAAAGAGAGAGAACAAATTGAACGGGAGGAAGAGAAAGAGAGAAAGTGATACTGGAAGAGACAGATAAGATGGCAGTAAAGACAGAGCCACTTAAGAATAAGAGGGAAAGAGAAATAGTGAAAGGAAGTAAAAAAAAAAGAGGGGTCTAAATTGACTGCTGTGTGTCACATGGAAACACTACCTAATTGGCCAATCAGCCGACCCCAGATTGAGTCTGCCTCTTTCTCTGACACCGCAAGAGCACCTGTGCTTCAGTGACAGGCGTGCACGTGCACATCCGTGCGCAAACACACACACTCTATTTCAAACATATCACCTGCCACCATTACCACCTCTTCATTTCCTCCCTACTTTTCTGACATATACTTTTATGAGAGATCTCTGTTGGCAGGGAGCCGACAAAATGGGAGAAACATGGGGGGGCAAAAGAAAAAAAAAAGTATATATATATATGTATATATATATATATTTTTTCCTTTCTTTTTCTGTCTTTCAAGACTGTGTGGGAGTCATCAGCTTCACTCAGAAACTGTTCCCAACAGCACATTAACCTTTTCATATATCATATGTCATTTCATATAAAAATGTATTGTCATATGAGGAAAGGTCTCTTGATTCATCAATGTAAGAGAAAAAATTCTACTTTATCTTTTAATAATAAACTTTATTGGGTTAAAATCAAATGTTAACTTTCTGTCTCTAAAGTGTATTTGGGATTTTTAAATGTTCTATTTCAATAATTTGGTCAGAGGATTTAAACAGTAAAGCTTTGAGAAAAACAACACTGAAGACCAGCAAGCAAAACATAGTTGTTATATTATCAGCAACTTTAATTCATTTCAAAATCCAGTAGATGTGTATCTGTTTACTTACATCTGTTGTTACGATCTCCTAAGGACAATATCTTGTTCCCAAGTCCCCCGTTCAACTCACATGTTTTGAGTTGGAGGTGCTTCTACTCGCCACCTGGCAACAGCCTGGTTTCTTCCTGTTTGCTTCGAGCTTGTGATTGTGACATCATCACCAGCTGTGGGAGCTCAACACCATCACAAATGTATCACAATGCCATATAGAGCCCCCTGGAAGCTCAAAACGAGTAAAATAATCTGAGATGCTTTGGGATTTTTTTTTTCTTTTAATGGGAAAGAGCCTAACACCTGGGGCCTAAGTCAGCTTTGTCGACCGATCACTATATTTCAGGTTTTTTTTTTCCTTGAAGTCCGTCAGTGTAGGTGTCAAAATGCAAGTTTATCACACCGGGCCGATAAAGTGAATGAAGCATTCGGTAGACGCTTGTTTCCTATATTTGTTTATGTGTTAGTTTTCCTGGCAAGAGAAAACAGTAAACCTTGAAAATCCTCGTGGCTGCCGATTATATAATACAGGGTATCAAGAACAGGAGTTGTTTTGTCTCTTATGGTTACTGTGTAAGTCTTAAAGACTGAACATTGCCCGCAAACAACTGAACGGTTGAATGTAAAACATAAACAATGTGCTAAAACCAATGAGCTGCTGAAGTAGTCCATGAAATGGAATTTTAGGTGCTGTGTTGTTATCAGTTGACAGCTAGCATACTACTCTATCAGACATCTTTTGCAAACCCTCCCTTCCCTCATTCCTATCTGCACATGTGTTTGAACCATCTCTAATGGAGCCCACCCCAACCCACCCCCACCCACCCACACCTCGGCTTTGGGATTTGGTATTTGGTGGATTGAGCTCCTAAATATTTCCCTCTAAGTGATAAGGACCTCTACATTGTTTGGATTTAGGACTCACTCTCGCTACTTTGTTGAATTCATCTGTGCCTTATTTGGTGAGTTTTATAAAAGTCCGCACCAGCTCTGACCTGTTCTAAACACAAAAGCAAAAGTTTGCCTTAATGCACCTGTTTATTTGAGACCCATCCCAAAGAAAAAAAAAACAAAAAACCAGCACTGTCAAAGGTCAGTACTACTGATAAGATGTGGGCCTGCATTTTGCCATTTGCAGTTTGTTTATTTTCTTTGAAACAACTTGCTTCAATAAATGTCTTTTTCCCAAATAGGCAGAGGTTCCATGACAACCAAACATATGCTATATTTCATGCAAAATGTGTCAAAGCTACAAACTTCAAAGATGCTGTTTAAATGCATTGTGACACTTTTGATTTTAAACATGGGCGGTGACCTGAGAGCGTTGCTAATGGATTTAGGGAAAGTAAAGCTTTACACAGTATTTTCAAGACAACTAGGAATATCTTGCTGCCATGATCGGATAAACTGGTCAAAACCAGTTGTAGAAAAAAAATACAGAAAATTCAAAAAAAACAAAACAATGTTTCCATCACAGAAAGCCTTTAGCGATAACCCTTGGCCTTTCAATGGAGAACTTCTCTTCAGATTTGAAACAACCCATGAAATAGTCGTGTCTATGTTAACCTCTTCAGAATCACATTGTTAGCCTCTTCCACGAATGCAGTATTTTGCCGAGCCAGTTTTTACATAAGCTGCAAACGAATGATCCAACGTCTTGCATGACTGAGTCCCAAGTGATCTTTTCGATTGCACGGATATCATGAGTCTCACGCTGTTAGTCAACAGATGCTGCGAATTGTTAAGCTGTCAGGAGCTTTTGACCAGCTTTTCCTCTCAAAAGCCAGTGGAGGTCGATAGAGGGTGCTCGAGTTGGTAAGGCAGTCAAAGAAATGATTGAAATAAATCTGTTTTACTTATTCTTCCTCTCCAGCGATATATGTAGTTCAACTTTGAACTATTTGGACTTTTATTATTCCATTCATAGTTTTGATATTTATCTTTGAAAAAGAACATGACCTGTATATATTTTTTTTCTAAGTTGTGAATTATGTAATTCGTCACTGGCTATCAAGTATGTTTTGAATTTGGCTTATCTGGCGAAACACATCACTAGATGATCTTTGTGAAAAACATACCTGGTATACTTTAACCGACTTTCCTCAGCATGACCCTGCTTTGCCGATGATGTTGTCTAAGAAGAGGAATTGTTAATTAGACCGGTGAGAGCTGTCGGAGCATGGCTATTTTGAAGTTTTCTCCTTTTTTCTGTGAAGTTCCATGCGTGTTTCAATACAAATTTAAGTAAAAGTGGAATATGCCACTGATTTGTACTACTTTTTTTGTCTTTTCAAAAAAACCCGTATGGCATAGGCTGTCTAAATTCATTTTAAATATATTTAGTGTAGTTGAAAAATGTGACCAATTTAGGCTCTGCTCAGTGTCCCTCATCATGCCTTGCCCATAGGCTGTTCATGTTCTGGGTTCTTTCTCCCCATGTGCTACTTTGTTTTCCTTCCTTGATTTTTCAGCTTGTTTACTCCGCGCTCTGTTCTTACCTGCGAATTCCCAAAAGCTCAGTTACAGGAAGCTGTGACAGAGGCAGCCATGATCAAACAGAGACTGAACTAATTGGCTATCACAGGTAATTTTGTTGTATTTATTCTGGATGTCCAGTAAGAGGTCTCTGTTGACAGCCTGAGGGTTGAAAACACAATTCTTTAAATTGCTGCAATTCTTTTCTTATCTAGTTTTAGATTTGAAGTTGAAGATTTGGAGAGTTTTCATTGTCTTGCCAGAGTTAGATACCCTGCAAGCAGTTACATCCCAATCTCGTACCATTCTGATTGTGAAATGCGACCCGATGAATACACTCATCACAAACATAGAAGTTTACAATGGACAAACCTGTGAGGGATCGTTCTAGCAGGACCTCAGTTGTCACAACCTTTTTCTTTTATATATATATATATACTTAACCGCTACAACTCATCTTATTAAAATGTTTTGGGGACCGGTATGCTAAATACGGGTTGTTAGGAACAGTGTATCAGAATAAACGAAGCCTTCAGTCAGATAGAATTCAGTTAGCCTCGTAGACATACAGTGGAGCTTGTATATCCATCAACTTAAACGTTATTTATGACATGAATGAAATGTTATCTTGTGACATAAACAAATTGAATTCAGAGACTCAGACTGATGCAAGACAGTAATACAATTTGCACTTTATAAACAGACATCAAAACCATTGTGGATGGGTGTATGTTGGCTTGTGCTGCTGCAGGAAAAAAAGGACCACTGGAGAATTATTTATGATACTGATTTACTTCTTTGTTTATGTCATACATTCATATCCTAAATCAGCAAGAGACACTTTGGATATGCATTTATATTTCTAATTGCCCAGCGTGTTTGAAATTTGCAAACAAAAGTATGGAGTAAATATTTGACTCCTGTGCTTTTCGATCATAGTTTGCATACATTTCTGCTTCCGGTTTGTATTTCTATTGCTCCAGTATTACTTTCAGAAGATAGGTTGCGCCCGAGCCAGGTATTGATTTCAGAATGAATGAAGCCCCTTGGGGAGGGACGGAGGGAGGGGGGTGGCTTGCACAACAACCATCCGGCCCTTTTGTAACCTACCTAAAACTCAGTATGAACTTAATTCTGGCAAGAGATCTTCATTCATTAACAAGAATCACAAAAACACCAATGCACATAGGAGCTAGCCCACTCAGCTATGTGGTTAATCTGTGCCTGGCCCTGGTGCCCTGTATTGGCCACCCTTCCCTGCTTGTTTGATTTTATGCTATTAGCAATACATCCACACACAGCTGCAGCAAAAAGTTGGTTTCTTGATAGCAATGAGGGGTTCCAGGAAGGCCAGGGTCACAGTGATCCTTGTGATCCCTTACGTATTACCCTGCTCATCTGAATGCATTAGTGCTCACGCACACACACCTACACAGTCATGCAAGCACATGCAGAAAAACACACATAATTGTTGCAGAGGTTGGAAAATGATTCCAAAATATAAATCATAGGTACGCTTCTTCCCGCTCTCACACATGCACACCCACTCACATACAGGCTAAAGAAAGATGAATTACTGATTGGATGGGATCTGACATAACCCATAGTGGAAGTAGGTCACATGGGAGAGACTGGTCATCAGGGAAATAATGTGGTAGTTTCACCGCCCCCTCCCTGTATTTCTTCAAGAAAATCATTGCCCTCCCCGTCCATCTATTTGCTGTCACATTATTTTTCATCTAAGTACAATTTGATATCAGTCATTTTATCAGCAGGATTCCCAAAGAGCAATAATGTAACTGTAGTTTGGATCAAAACTAAACAGTTTGAAGGTGAAGATACATTTGAATAACCAATCTGTTCATGCCAGCTGGTTGAATGGAACCCATGCTTGATTCTTTGGTTTGTTATGTCACCCTTTGTTCAGAACATAGTTAGCAAATAAATGTGTTGTTTGAGTTGAGAATCAACTCAAAGATCAAGGCAAAACACACACACACACACACACACACACACACACACACACACACGCACAGACAATCTTATTGAAAAGGTACAGGGACAATTTTCTAATATTTTAAATTATATTTATTATAAATATAATATGTAATCATATAATGTTATTAGGTAATGTTGAAAACAGACTATCTGGGGCATTATTTCAATAGATAATAGTGATGATATAGGTTGAGTTTTATACTGGAGCTTACAACAAAATGCAATTTTTCCCCCAAGGATCAATAAAGTATTCAGATTCTGATTCTGTTTCTGATTCTGTTCACATATCCATATAGAGACAATGATTTGTCAGATATTCATTAACATCCCGAATTCAGAACACTGAAAAACAGTTCACTTTCCATTGAAGAATGAAGCACTAAATCTCAAAATCCCGTTATTGGTCCAGAGTCTGTCTTAAAACCTCTGCTCTCTATTAGATGCATGATACTTTATTTATTTACCTGATTCAAACAAATGGGTACATGGTCTCCACTTATATAGCGGTTTCATTACCATTCAGTTTTAAAGCAATTTACCCAGGGTTGCATTCACACAGAGCCACACACTGATGGCAGCAGAGCTGTCGAACAAGGCACAAACCGGATCATTGGGGGCAAGTGTGTGTGTGTGTGTGGTGTGTGTCGGAGGGAGGGTCCTGCTGGGATGCCGGGAGTGGAGATGGATTTCACAGCTCAGATGCTGTCCCTGAGTCAGAAGCAGTCCCTGAGTCTTGTGGTCCTTAACTTTATGTTTCTATACCTTTTCCTGGAAGGATGAGTGCAGAACAGCCCATTTTCCGGGTGGGTGGGATCAGCGGCGATCCACCTTGTCGCCTCTTCTGGACCTTGCCGGCAGATAATGAATCTAGATCTGACAGAGGTCTCTCTCGGATCCTCTGCACTGTCTTTACCACAGAAGTCAAGTTCTTCCCGTTCTCTGCCATTTAGCTCCCATATCAAACCGTCACACTGAGATATAGGATTCTCTCTGTCGGGGCTCTGCAGAAGTTCAAGAGCAGCCTGAGGAAGAAGACCATTTGTTGAGCCTTCTTCACCAGGCGGGATCACCTCAGAGACCAGGTCAGATGAGATGTGGTTACCCAGGAATTTTATGTTGTCCAATTGCTCCAAGTGTATGAGAGGAGCACGTTCTACTTTCCTATAATCCCTGATGACCTCCTTAGACCTGCGAATGTTTGGGAGAAAGTTGATTTTCATCTTGTCAGGTGATGGATCTCCTCTCTGTAGTGAGACTCAGAGACACCCACCAAGGTGGTGTCACCAGGGAACTTCACGACTGTGTTGAAGGTATGGAATATATATATATATATATATATATATATATATATATATATATATGTATATATATCTCAGTGATGTGCAGTCAGTAGAGGCAGGGGAGGTCGGGCCTCACCTGTCATCACAGAAAGAAAAAAATGCAAAATGAAAAAATAAATAAAATGGTTATATTTATTCAGTGATTTGTACTATAAAGTTATTTTCCACGTAGCTTCACCATTTTTAGTTGTTTATTTTTAAAATTGCCACAAAAAATTCACATTTACAGTTTAAATATGAAGAAGGGACGTGGGGTGACGCTGCAACCAGCTGAACCCACTGTGGATTGCACATTCTGATAACTGTGCTGCCATGCTATGTACTGAGACCATATTGCTGTCTCTGTGGATGTCACTATTAAAAAAAAGCTTTCAATATATGAGCTAAATTATTATAGTTTAGCTGATGTGTCTAATGTCAGACAACTACAACGCATTTCTCGTGTTTCTCGTAATCTTAAAATGACTGCTAAGAGGCATCAAGTGAGGCAGGCAGTGATGGTGCCTCATGGTAGGGGGCACCGCTGATCCCAGGGATCCTTCTTACTACTCGGCCACAAAATAATAGAATTAGTAATAGCAAGCTACAGTTAACAGTTAGCAAGTCAAGTGAAGCCATCCAGCTATTTTTTGCCGATCTCACCGGGATGTATAGGTCACAAACGGTGAGGAATCAATGTAAATCTCCCTCTCAACTTTTTGTCCCAGAAGGATGTCATTCAAACTGTTCCTGAGGCGACAAAGTTGCTCCGGCCGGTGCTCACCATTCCGGCTACGACAGCATCGGTGGAGCGCTCATTCTCGGCACTGAAAAGACTCAAAACATACAGTCGGAACAGGACCGATCAAGGACGACTGTCTTCACTGGCAGTGATTTCCATTGAGATGGAGAGACTTTTAAAACTGAAGAAAGAAACGGAAGACTTCTACAAGCAACTTATCGATGCTTCAGAAGGAGCGGCGCATGGACTTCATTCATAAAGGTAAGAGATAATAACGTTTTTTTTTTTACATGTGCTTTTTTTCTATGCTACGGTTTGAATATGTAAAAAAACGCTGATATGATATTTTAAACAAAACACGTCAACTGCTGCCAATAAAATGGTGAATTAGGGTTCATATGTTTGTAAATCTGACTGTGATGACGTCACTACCTCACCAGCAATGAATCTCACCGCACGTCACTGATATATATATATACATTTATACGTATAATTATGACAAAAAACCAAAACAAAAAAAACCAAAAAACAAACACTTAACAGCCTTCAAAGCCTGTACATTAAATATTTTCTTGTAGTTAATTCAATTGCAGGTTGGCAAGCAAATACATAGAAAGAATTTGCTCTGTACAGTACATAATGTGCAATTTTTTTAATTTTATTTTAATATGTAGATAGTTGCTTTTAAATAGCCTTCATAATCTTCATAATAGACCTGCCGTCTATAGTAATTAAAAGATAAATAGTGCCTGATTTATCTGATACCAACAGTGCTATATTTAAAGCATGTGAACTTAGAATATTGAAAGTGATCTAAAATGTCATAGTATCTGTGTGTTAGGTGATTTTGCCATTTGCATAAGTGATTAAGAAACATGGCATTTCTACAAACGTCTGTGCTTTCTTTTCATTGTTTTTTGGATGCATTCAAATGTGGGCTGGATACAAATAATTTTCCAACACTATAGAAGGGTTAAGTCGTAACCCTCCACATAACATTGGCGCTGACACGAACACGAGTGTGACTGTCTGTATACGTGCGGTAATTAAGCCATCTGGATTTCAAACAAGCGAGCTCAGCCCGAGGGTAGAGAGATGGCAGAGTTGTGCTTTTGTATGTGTGTTTGTGAATGCACGCACGTGCTGTTTGTGTGTATCAGACAATAATGTGTGGCATAAAAACAAGCAAAAGGATGTGGGAGCTAGATTCTGTCTTAAGTCTGTATCAAACTCTTCATTAAACTGTGTGTTGGTTTGTGTGTGTGTGTTGGTGTGTGTGTTTGTTTGTTTGTTTTTGTGCGTTAGAGAGAGAAAGAGAGGAAATTCCACGATTGACTGCTCTCCCTTGCAAAACGATAAGCTGGAAGGGGATAACCTTTAAAGGGGCGATTAGGGTAAACACACCCAAATGCATGTGGATGGATACATGTGTAAAGCCCAGCTAACCCACCCACCTTATGTACGGCACATGAAGAAGTGCATTGTCACACACACGCACAGACACACACACACACACACAGACACACACACACACACACACGCACACACACACACACACACATACACACACTAAGGCCAAAAACGATGAGTGCAAAATTACTCACTTCAGCATAAACATGAAGCTACGAGACCATAGTAGGGTGATAAAATGGAATGCATTAGAATGACAAAATGACTTCGTTGTAGCACTTTTTGTCTCTCGCCCTGCAGCCCTTCAGCAGGCTTGTTGAGTGTCTGACATTATGTCCAGGTCTGGGAGCTGTGAAAAAATTTTCTCTCTGGTTGGAAGATAGGTCCCGCAGTGCCATCTGCTGGAAGAATTGTTTTAAGAGGCATGTATGAGCACTCATAATAACACATCATAGACATAATGCTTTTATTATCCCATGCTGTATTACACTATAAAACACTGTGAAGCAAAATATGCTGGACAGGAGAACACCAAAAATAGAAATAAAAGAATGCAATGAAAAAAATTCACTTAAAGTTGTCGCTTCAACTGCACTTATATACTTCTTTTCTTGCACTCCTGTTGCCTTAAAAATCCAACCTAATCATACCTACATCAGCATAATTTCTTCGTTGTTCTATGTGACAAATTATTTATAATTTCTGGTTAATAATGTTTGCACCTTTGGTGTTAGAGTAACACTATTTCAGTGCTCTGTATGTGTGAACATATGGCAGTATTGACAATAAAGTTGACTTTGACTTTGACTTTAACTTGACTTTAATTAAATCAAACGACAACATCACTGATCTCTTTCAATTTTTTTTTTTTCTTTTTTACATATTTCATTTTTCACTTGAATAACATCCTGACCATGCTTCACTTCTATATAAAGTCTGTCACCTCTAAAGAAGCGGCAGGGAAATACATTTTATACATTGTAATGCAGTCCTCATCCCAAAAATGATCAATGGAGTGGGATGCAGGGGATATAAAACTACAAACCAAACTTCCTTGTTTTCCTTGTGCCTCCGGGTTCTACAGATTCCTCCCGTGGTCCAAAAACATGCATCAGGTTAATTGGAGATCCAGAAGTGCTCAGTCATATAAATAAGAGAGTGAATGGTTATTGGTCTGTATGTAACTGGCGACCTAGTCTATATCCTATCAGAAGATTTTTTGGAAGTTGGTTCCTCAGATGTCTGAGAAGGAGTTTTCATTCCTTGCCAAAAAGGTGATTAGTTTCACAAGGTTAAAATGAGCCGAAATTAGTTGTCTGTCTTTATTTCTCCTTCTCAGACGCTGTAACGTCATCAGGTGCATTGCGTAGCTTGCAGGTTCTCACCGGTCGTGAATATTATTTGTTCTATCTGTCCTTTTGTAGCAATAAGTCAAAAAGCCGGCTGAGTGATTGGCCTTTTAATGTGATTCATGTTGGAACGATAGTTCTTGGATGCTAGTGAGGCTATTAAGATTCAGCTTTGCAAGATTTATTCACTGAGCCAGGGCTACCGCTACCATTTAGCAGGCCATGGCCTTTGCACTTCCTTTTCACCAGGGACGTGGGGGGATTCACATTTTACAATTAAGAACCACAAAGAATCTACATTTTCTTTCATCTCAGCTTTTGTGTTATATTTTTTGAGGCATAGTTTGTAGAAATCTGGACAAACCTACCTTGTGTTATGATACAGTCTACCTCCGCGGATGATCAGCTGTTCCCCAATTTCAGCTGCTCGTATTCCTTCTAGTATGGGTCCATCGAACCAAACAAAATAATCCATAGAATGAGGCACCAATATGCATTTCATCAGTTAAATGATTGGACACATTGTAGATGAGAAGCACTTTGCTATTAAATGTCTGTCTGTGTCCTCAATGTTTTCCTGCAAAAGCACCATGTAAACACCACGATCAAAGTTTGAACGTTAATAGCGTCAACGTGACTCCTTTGTCAATCACCGAACTTGTATAAGAACTCACCAACTTACTTAGTGTGCTTTTGAGCCATGGAATACTTCTTGATGTTTCTCTAAACTGTACTTTTAGATATTCACAATATTCACCACAAGAGAATATAACACAGACTGAGCTTTGTAAAAATGGTAGGTTTACTGAACTTATAAGAAAGTAGAGGTGATAGCAGCTCAGCAGAGTAATGGCTAAGATGACAGCAAGTGTTGTTGGTACTGAACCTTTGGGACTTACTATTCACAAACTGTGAGGTATAATACAACTTCCAAAAAAAAAAAAAAAATCATCATCAACTCGCGTCTGTCTATTAATAGATGATAAATTCAGAAAAGTGGACGGTACCGACGGATGGTAATCATAGTGGTCTTTTGTGAAACATATCTAGGAGAGGATTTGCAAATATGTTGTTACCCTGTTTTACACAAGTACTGCTCTCACGTGTGACTTTTTCCGTAAGGATATCAAGAAAACAATTAGCAAAATAATGATTAGGGAGGAATCAGACAGTGACAAGAAGAGATGAGATGGTGGAGATCATTTCAATTTCAAATTCAAATGTCTGCAGGGACACTGAGCCCTGATATAAATTAAAAATGCGACTGAGATTTGTGTGTATACATTTCAGCGTTCACGCACTCTTGTGTGTGTGAAGAATTATATTTATGGGTGAGCGTGCATGAGCTTCTCAAACACACAGTTGGACAAACAGACAGACAGAAAATACCAAGATTGAGATATGCAAGAGTGGATTCGGGGAAAGTGGAAAAAAGCACGTTTCTGAATGAAAATAAATGAAAGGGAAGTCAGACTGAAAAGCATTTGGCCTAGATAATTAGTCGGGAGTCATATTTCCACATCACATCAATGCTATTGCTATATGTCTGCAAAATTAATTACCCCAGTGATGCTTGGTCAAGCTGATTCTGAAATGTTTTGTCAAAAAACGTTTGTGTGTCTGTGTGCGTGTGTGTGTGTGTGTGTGTGTGTGTGTGTGTGTGTGTGTGTGTGTGTGTGTGTGTATACATATACATATACATATACATATATATATATACATCTCTTCATTTCCCAAGTCTCCTGTTCCAGTATTCAGCAGACACACAAGGATGGTGTGGAAACCTCTATATCGCAAATTCGTGTACAGGCAATTCAGCTTATGAAATGAGCTGCATTTGCATATTCATGGTCTGGACTTTCTTTTAATGACACAGGAATTGGTGGCATATTTAAGATTTCAATATTGCAAATATTTTTTTTTTACATAATCCAAATCAGACAAATGAAACAGAATGTGTGTGTGTGTGTGTGTGTGTGTGTGTGTGTGTGTGTGTGTGTGTGTGTGTGTGTGTGTGTGTGTGTGTGTGTGTGCCTCTGTGCGATTGCTAAGCGTTACCTTTGTCCTACATCGTCACAAGACCAATAAACCACAGGTATCCATCTTTGCGACAGGAAGATGTCAAGCTTTTTACATGGGGCTCAAGTGATTTTACATCTTATGTGCTACTTTCAGTCACACACACCCCAGCTTATTATTTATTGAAACTCGCCATCTTTAACAATGATGACAAATGAGCTTATTGGTGAATGTGTATCAGTGTGTTTCCATATGTAAAAGCATCTGTCTGTCTCCTATATCCACTCCTCTTGCTGTACATGTGGTGTAGCTCTGATAGTGTGTGTGTGTGTGTGTGTGTGTGTGTGTGTGTGTGTGTGTGTGTGTGTGTGTGTGTGTGTGTGTGTATGTGTGTGTGTGTGTGTGTTTGAATACATGTGTATGCAAATTCTAACCTTTAACTTGTTAAAGCTGTGTCTCTTCAGGGTTAATTGGTTCATTTATCCGCCATAGTTGAATTCTATCTTTTAACCGCAGCCCAGACTTTTGTTTTTCTTATGTTTGTATGTGAGTATTTTTGCTGCCATGTATATAATTGTGAAAAGTTCTCATCATCGGGAGTAGAGTGAGTAAGGGGCAAATTAGGCTCGTTTCCAACTTTTCATTTAATTGTATTATAAGTCCATATGGCTGAGTTGTATAACATCATGCATTTTATTTCTCATCATGTGCAGCTAATATCGGAAGCTGTTCATTTGCAGAGCACATTTACAATTAGCGTGATGCTTTCATGGATGGGGAGATGTCGTGGCAGAGATTTCCTCCTCTGAAACCAAATTAATAAATGCATTTTAATCTGAATGGATCATTGGAGAATAAATTCATAGCTAAAAGTGTGTTTATTAGCAGAGTCATGCATGGCAATTGTAATATAATGAGTGTCTGCGAAGGTTGCCTTGGAAACACAGTTATTGACCTTGCTTTTGGAGGGAGCTGCAGTTCCAATGCTGAACATTAGAGGGTACTAAGAGACAGGGGGCAATTCTTCATACTCGGCGCAACCATTTTTTAACCAAACTGAGTAAAAAGAAAGTAGGGGGCCCCAAAACAAGTCAGCATAAAGTCCTAAAAATACTTCTCTGCACAATCCTGTTTTATCCCTCAACTTTATTTATCACCCACTGGTCACAAGGACATCATACAAAACTACTTCCAACATGGGACTGCATTGGAATGTGATTATTTGTCATGATCTGCGCACACATTCAATACAAAATTAAATACGATCATTTTTTTTTTTTATAAAATAAGGTGGATGAGAAGAACAGACACAAGTGCTATTAAGACATGCAGTGACAATATAAAAAATAGACATTTCTTGTTCTTTTTCTGTACAAACATACATGAACACTTATAAATATATAGAAGTAAAAAAGAGTGTATTTTTAAAATACAAAGGTCAAATTATACACTTACATTCCATAATAACAAAACAGGAGACGTAACCACGATATTCAAGTGATTTTTTTTCTTTTTTCACAGACACTGTACAATATTGTACATTGTTAAATCAAAAATTAGATCACATAACAGTTGTTTTCTCCCACGAGTTCCGCTCGTGCTGCTGTAAACATTACGCATGAAGAAAAGGATACAGTTTTGTCGTAGGATTTCCATTTTGAAATCATTCATTCAAGCAACATTCGGAGAATCCATGATCACAGTTGCACAATACCTTCTTTCGAACAATTGCTTTGAAACCTTTAAGTCACCATGATCATGACTTCAGTGCAAGGCTTCACTTTTCTTTGCAAGTCTTTAAGCACTGGATGGCACGAGCATATTTGGTTTGAAAAAAAAAAAAAAAAAAAGAAGGAGACAAGCATTACAGTGAACAAGAACAGTCATAAGGTTTATATATGTTGGCACGATGAACAAACATTTGCCAGAATATGGTGAAATATTCCCTCCTTCACATATTATGGGGTTTGCCGTTTCTCTAGCTCTGGCGAACGTCCTGCAGCAGTTTGTTAATCTCGTGAACCAGCTCGCTGGTGTCCACGCCGGCCTCGTGACGGCTCTCGCTGCATTTGGGGCCCTGGTGACCCTGATAGAAGACACCGTCAAAATCGTCTTCTTCGTAGTTCTCTGGAATTTCCTCCATGGCCGGGAGCCATTTGAGGTGTGGCGGCTGCCCAGTGTTGGAGGTGGAAGTGCAGGTGGAGGTTGAGGCCGGAGACGGTGAAACATGGTTATTCCCCACAGATCCACTCCCAGGGTTTAGATAGTGGGTATTGGCTGCCCACGCAGCCACCCCAGGCGGGTATGCGGGACCTTTACCACCTGGTAACAAACCTCTACGATTGTCCTGAGGAAGAGTATTGTTACTATGGTTACCAGACATATTGCCGCCGCGTCCGCTCCCCCTCTCGCCGGTTGATGAAGATGAGGGCGGGCTTGTTTCGGTGCACTCGGTGTACGAGTCCATATTCGGGGGGAGGAGCCGCTGGAACACGCTGTTCATCTCTGTGAGAAGGGAGCCTGCCCCTGCCCCAGCTGTGCATGCATCACTTCCCCCGCCAGCAACAACTCTTCCCGCACCCCCCTCCTCATTCCCAGACTCTTTGCCAAAAGTGGAGAAACTCTTGAGCCGCTCTGAGTCAACCGAGGACTGGTCATCATCGAGCTGGGCCGGCTGGGAGGACTCTTCCCCGGGGATGTACATGTTGTTGCGATAATCAGCAGAGGAGGCAGGTGAGGAGAGGGGGGGCATCCAGCATTGGTCAGAGTGTCCCAGAATGCGACATTCGTCCGTGCACAGTCTCATAGCTGAAGGGTGGAGGGGGGAGGGGGGGGGGGGGGGGGGGACAGTCAGAAATATTGTGATGCTATTAATAGACATAACAACAGCAAGAGAAAATCAGAGGTTTAAATCCTAAGACAGAACTTTTTTTTTTTTTTTATTTAACACATGCTGATGCCGTATAACAAACGAGAACCTCAGTAATCTAATAATAGGAGGCCATGGGGGGGAAGTCTAAGAAGCACGCAGAAGGTCAGGATTAATGCAAATAGATGTATTAATTTCAAAATGTTAAGAAAACATAGATCTCATTAATGCTGAAAAAAATAACTCATTCGTTTAGTACCCACCTCTATTGAATGTTGAATAAAGTTAATTGTTAAGTTTGAATTGGAACAATCCGCCGTGTTTCCTTTTTTTTTTTTTTTTACTTTTTCTTGCTTTGCTGTTTTATTTACAGCTTGGCTGATTCAAATATGTGACGACAGATAAGAAAACAGTCACAAGAATTCCACGAATAGACCTGAGACGATAAATTGCAGCAAAGGCAGCTGCCAATGTAAAATTTGACTGCTAAAGACAATCATCTCAACAGCTCCTAAATTTGTAACCGAGGCCGGGATTTGGATGTTTTGTTCTCTTGCCACATCTAGCGTGAATAGCCATGTTGGCTCATCTGAACAGGAACATCTAAACAAATTAAATCAATTTAAAAGAAAACGAGATAACCTCCCCATCAGCCTGCTATCTCTTCCCACATGGTTTTAGATCGTGCCATAAATGTCAGGGGAGAGGAGTTAGGGGATACGGTTTGGCACCTTTGAGCCCTTCTGAGGAGAAGATCGAGGAAGATAAAGACACACTCTTGATGTCCACCGCACTTGCATTCATCCATGACAGCGAAGATAGAGAATGCATCAGAAAGTAAAAAAAAAACAAAAAAAAAACGAGAGAAATAAGGAGCTCTCATATGTGTGGGAGAGCAAGAGAGGGACAGAGAGAGAAGAGAGAGAGAATAACATCATTCTAAAAGCAATTACTATGAATTCTCCTCAGTTCAGACATGAAAGCGCCACTGTCACTCAACGAAGAGGAGGGTGGGGGGGGATGAAAAAGGAGGGAAGGAAAAAGAAAGAAAACAGCGCCCTGAGACGTATACCGGTGAGTGACAGGCGACTCATCTTCGCTCCGGGGAGGATTTTACAGACACAACTCTATCTTAGGGGTAGATAACACACACACGAACGCGTGCACATACACACACAAGGTAACGTAAACAGCCAGGCACACTGTAACCCCCAGTCAGCGCGATAACAAGCGCGGAAATGAGGGCTGTGTGGAAGAATGGGCCGAGTACAAAGGGAACAGTGTTGGCGACAAGGTGAAAGAAGAAGCTGTACAAGGAAGTGTGAAGGCAAATAATGTGCTTAGACCTAACCTGTCCATAGCTCTGGAGTTTGCCAGGGAGGACTCACAGGTGGCTGTGGGAGTGGTGCAGTCTGACAGCTCCGAGCCCCTTGACTTAAATCAGTGACAAAGCCTCAATCTGCCGGTCTATGTCATATTTTAAAGCCATTCGAATTTGTTTCAGGCTCAAATGGGTGTATAAGATACATGCGAAGTCTGTTGGAGGAGGCGGTAGATGAGCTGGAGGATGTCGGAGGTGTGCGATTCGGCAAGAGGGGGAGGTGGGAAAGGAGAGAAAAGAACTGCCGAGGCCCACACTTAGTGGGGGGGGGGACTTGACTGCAGCTCACCTGGGTGGAGTCTGTGGTGGATCTCGAGATGCATCAGGTCAGAAAAGCCCTCCCCCAGCAGCAGTCTGTCCACGGGGGATTCCCTCCCCATGTCACAGTCACTGTCCCCCGCCTCGCTGTCCCCACGGCCACTGTCCTTCAGGCTGAATTTGTCCATGTCTTGTAACGCATACCTGGTTGACCCCGAGAGGATAGAAGTTACAGAATCATCACATCGGCGCTTTTTATTTGGGGAAGAAATCAATTTAAAATGTGAAGATCCATATTTTTCAAGTTCAACGCGGGGTTGAGGCTTGAAGGCTGAGAGATTCGCTGTGATAGAGGGAACTGGTGAGAAACGATTTGTGCACCTTAAAGTGAAACCTCGCTTCCGAAATCCGGACAATATCGTTTGACGAGGCCTTCGCTCTCATTGCCGTCACGCAGGTAGTGCTAGTCTAAATATAGAAATTGTCAACGGAGTGATTTCTGGAAAGAATGTGCACACGTTCTGTGCAAGTCCTAATTTTGAAGTAGGAGAGTATTGAAGAAACTGTGACATTTAGACAAATGAGTTGCGTACTTTTGAAACTGAGTGACATCGGTGTGATGGCAGCTGGAATATGAAAAATCAAAATACATTAACACACACCATCAGATCATGATCTACACGCAACTGACCGACTGACAGCAAAACTCGACAACAGGTTGTTGAAACATATAATACAATGAAAAAGGAGAGGTTTTGAAAAGTAAATAAAAGTAACTATCGGGGGAGCGGGGGGGGACTGAAAGATAGGGGTAATTTACCTGTAGCTGCGAGAGTATTTGTTGCCACGGAAACTGGGTCTGGGCTGGTACTGGCCCTGATGGAGCATGGACAGAAGCTGTGAGACTTGCTGTATCCAAAATAACAAAAACAAACAAAAAAAAAAAATAAAACAAACAAAGAAAAAGCAGAAAAAGGGGGGAGTAAAATAATAATAAAAGGAATAACAGATGGGAAATTGAAGAGGGGAAAAAAAAATAGCGACAAGACAGAAGACAAAATAATGGATGAGTAAACACAAAATGGATGATGGAGAGCCTGCTCAATACGGATGAGACAAAATGGATGATGTTAAAACAAAAAAGGGGAGGGGGCGCCGGTGGGAGGTTGAGTCCACATGAATATGGAGACGTATGATTGAGGGATGAGTCGTAGTTGTGATAGGAGTAATGTTGACAAGTTGCAAACAAAGTAAAGACAAAGACAAATCTGTAGTCATCAACAGCTTTGATGGGGGTTAGTTTGAACTTAACGGTGGTGTTGATAAAGTCCCTGTCACACATGGAGATGAGTTAATTTAACCAGATTGCACAGCTGTGTGAAAATGTGTGGGCGGATGCGAGAGTGTGATGAGAAATTAGGAGAAGTTGAGATAGAAAATTTGGAAGGGGGGGCTTGCGGGACCATATTTGAAACGTCTCAGATTAATTTGCTTCATTGTGCGTGTGTGTGTCTGTGTGTGTGTGTGTGTGTGTGTGTCTGCTGTGTGTGCATGCTCACCTCAACTGGCGGAGTCGCGTGTGCCAGTTCCAGGGCAAAGCTCTCTGGAATGTGATTGGACGATATGGTGACAAGGCTATTCAGGGATTGACGGCTGTGGTGATTCTGCCGGCTTCCCATCTGGGCTCTTTCCATGGGGGGCGTGGCTGAGGGCGATCTGTGATGAGCTCTGATAGGCAAGGTGCCGTTCACCGTGGGAACCAGGGTGATGTCACCTTTGTGGATTTGCCGCGAGGGCTTCTTCGGATGATGCTGGTGCGTCGACTCGGCCACCCGGCAGTTGTAGGACTGTCTGGTTTCTTTCTTCTCCCTATTGCAGCGAGCTGCGAAGACCACCATGATGACCAGGAGCAAGGCACAGATCGCCCCCAGGGAGATGATTATGATCAGGGACGCGTCGAGGGCGGACTCCCCTTGGTTCATCACTTGGACGTGGTTCTCGATGTTCTCGTAGAGGTTGATTTTCAGAGCCGCCTTGGCACTGAGGCCGTCACTTCCCTGATCTCTGACTACAACCAGCAGCTCGACGTGTTCGTGCGGGAAATTCTCCAGACTGGCGTTGGCGTGGATTTCGCATGTTCTGGGGTCGATAACGAAGTAGCCCTCTTCGTTGCCGCTGGCTATGGAGCAGATCAGCTCTGCGTTCACCCCTGTGTCCCGATCAGTCGCCCTGACTGCCGTGACAAGATGCCCGGCCTCTGTGAACTTTGACACGGGCACGTCGGCGGTGTAGTTCCATAACTGGGGGACCACAATGACCGGAGGGTTGTCATTCTCATCCAGGATGTTCAGAATGACCGTGGCGTTGCTCACCAGTGGCGGTTTTCCCGCATCTTTGGCTTGCACCACGAAGGAGATCCGACTCACATCCTCCCTGTCAAATGTGCGTAGTGCGTAAATGGCGCCGTTGGAGGGGTCTATCGTGACGTAGGTAGAAATGGAGCTCCCGTGGATGGAGTTCTCCAAGATGGCGTAGCTCACCTGTCCATTAGCGTCCAAGTCATGGTCGGTCGCCATTATGGAAGTCAGATACGCTCCGGGGGCGTTGTTCTCTGATTTAAACACCTCGTATTGGCCCTTCTCAAAGTGTGGGGGGTTATCATTTTCATCAGTCACGTGCACGGTAAAATGCTTTACCGTGGAGAGACTGGGGGTACCCTTGTCTTCCGCCACTACCGTCAGACTGAACTCCGACCTCTTCTCCCGGTCGAGGGACACGTTGGTCAGGATCATGTAATTATTTTCGTACGTTTTCTGAAGTTTGAAATACCCCTGGCCGTGCAGTTTACACTCCACTTCTCCATTCAAACCCGAGTCCAAGTCCTCCACCCTCACCAGTGCCACGAAAGTGTCCAGAGGAGACGCCTCGGAGATATAAGCCGCGTCCCCGTTCCCCTGAGATGACATGAGATTAATGCTGATGTCTGGCTTATTGTCGTTCACGTCGACCACCTTCACCAGAATCTTGCAGTGAGCCGGCATGGAGTTCGGACCCATGTCCTGCGCTTGCACGTCGATGTCGTAAGAGTTAATGGTCTCGTAGTCCACTCGCCTGATGAGGGTCAGGTGACCACTATCGGGGTTGATCTTGAACGTCTCCATGATTTTCGGGGACACATGACTGCTGAACGAATAGACTATCTTGGCGTTAGAGCCTTCGTCCGCGTCCGTGGCGTTCAAGTCAATGAGCAGAGTTCCAACAGGTGAATTTTCCAGGAGATTGATCACATAGGAGGACTTGTCAAATATCGGGCTGTTGTCGTTTGAGTCGGTGACGCTGATTTTCAGGAGGGTCGTGCCGGTTCTCGGGGGAACACCCCTGTCAGAGGCCGTGTATTGAAGTTCATAACTGGAGCGCACCTCCCGGTCCAGCTCCCTGAGCACCACCAGCTCCGCGTACTTGGCCCTGTCAGTCCTGGACTGGATGTCGATCTTGAAGAAGTTGTTAGGCTCCAGGGCGTACGTGTACAGCGAGTTCTCCCCGACGTCCGGGTCCGTCGCGCTGTCCAGGGGGATGCGCGCTCCCACGGCCGCGCTCTCGGAGATTTCAATGGGAATGACGGCGCGGGCGAACTGGGGCGCGTTGTCGTTGATGTCCAGCACCTCCACCTCGATGTGGAACAGCTGGAGGTGCTCGGTGGGGAGCGTCAGCACGTCGAATTGGATGGAGCAGTTCAGATTCTTCTCGCAGAGTTTCTCACGGTCGATTTTGGTCCTGATGCTGATTTCCCCGTCTTGTTCGCGCACCGTGAGAAACGACAAGCTCCCTCTTTGCATCGCCCTGAAGCGAAGCGACACGCCGCTCGGAAGTTTGGCCAGAACATCCGAGACGTCATCCCTCAAGCGGGCTATCACCGTTCCGACCTTCTGCTCCTCGTGGATTTGATATTTCAGCGTCTTACCGGAAATGTGCTGCGCCGAGAGCAACACGACAGCTATAACTTTCCACATACTTGACAAAAAGGGACCGTTCATTTTTTTGTCTTTCTTTCTCCAAAAAATCTCCAAATAGAACAGCAAAAAAAAAAAAAAAACTCCCAAAACGCAGTTTAGGTTAGTCCCAGAGTGCCTCAAACAACCTTAGAGGAGCGCTCTCAGTTGCATTGCAAGACGTAAAAAAAAAGGATAACATTCGGGTTTAGCTGGTGTAAGCCTGCTTAAGTTGCTTAATTTCCATTTAACCATCAAACCCCCCCCCGCGCTAGTCCTCCACTGCCACGCTGATCTGTTGCGCGCATCCAGTGTGCGGGAGAACCAGCTGAGAGACACTGAAATCTGTGCGCTTTTCTCCGTCTCCTCCCAGCGTCTGGTCTGTGCGCCGTGCGCCCCCTTTCGCTCTCTCTCTCTTTCTCTCTCTCTCTCTCCCTCTTTCGCTTTCTCTCTCTCTCACAGACACTATCTCTCTGTCTCTCTCTCTGTTTGAGGTGTCTCCGCGCAGATACTTGCCTAAAATAACCCGCCTCAGCCTGGAGTAGTTATACATCAGCCGAGGCCCCGTTTTTTTTTTTTTTTTCTTTTTTTTTGTTGCCAGACAAACGATTCTTAAATCAAAAACTGGCCAGTGGCCACTCACGGCGGGGAAAGGAGGGATAGGGGTGGAGGAAAAAAAGGAAGTGTGCGAGTGTGTGTGTGTGTGTGTGTGTGTGGAGGGGGGGGGAGGGGGTCACCCCAAACCGCCACTTTTTCAGCATACCCACCATACAATGGACAGGGAGGAAAATAAACCCAAGAAGAACAAGTCTATTCAAAGACGTTTTTTTTTTTTTCTAAACTAATAAAGGCACAGAAAGGTTTATGAGTTTTGCGCTTCTGGTCTGTTCTCCCCGGACAGGATGCAAGACAGAGACGACATGCACATTAGAAAACACTACACATATTGTCACACCAGTCATCTTTATCACCCAACATTTATCAGGTTTGAGAACTTTACGCGTACAACACGGAACCGGGCAGCTGTCACACCAACTCCGACGTGTATTGGCACTACCGTGCACGCCATATGCCTACGCTGGAACAAGTCTTGCACTCCTTTTTTTTTTGAAGCGTCAGCTGATCCCCCGCCTCTCCGCGCACTGGCACTTCTTTTTTTTTTTTCTTTGCCGCTGTTTTTGAGCGTAGTATATTATTTCACATGCACCTCATCCGTGCCCGCCTGTGGGTGTGAGAGCGTAAAGCCGAGTAAGCCGTGTGGCGAATCGCGCTGAAAGGCAGCCGGACTCTAATGAATGCAGTTAAAAGAGTTGGTCACGCCGGGAAACATTTCTGTTCCCGTGCACGAATCAGCATCACCTCAGAATCCCGCGGGGTGTTTTTTTTTTTTTTTTTTTTTTTTTTGGATAAGGTGCGCGGCACTTTTCCAAAAAAAAAAAAAAAAAGAAGTCGCCTTGCTTTAACATTCTCCTGGAGAGTCTCGGTCATGTCAATTCGAAAGCATTTGTGAGAGAGGGTGTATACGTGAGTGCATGTGTGTGTGCGCGCACAGAGAGATAGATAGAGTGGTGTGAGAATGGGCACGACCGGGACCGTGCATTCTGAAGACCATCTGGCGCGGTTTGTTTGGCACAAGGACCGGGCGATTACAGCAGACCGAACAAGACTCCAGCGGAGCCCCGAACCCCCACACAACTGTGAGGAAATGAGTTGTCATGGGGGATTGGAAAGTACCAAGCAGCTTTCACAGATCCATTCACATTTTTTTTCTTTTTGCTCGCAGGGAGGACATAGTTGCAGTTCCCTAATATCACTCGAAAACACACACACATGCAGTAACGTTAAGGTTAAGAGAATCACTCTTTGAGTTATCTCCATAGCACGTTACTAAAGCCCTCATCCATATTCAAGAAAGAAAAAAAATAATATTAGAAGCTGTGGATGAGCAAGTGACCATCTGGAGCAGAAATCCACAGAACGCAGGCGTCTTTTAAAACTATTTAAGAGGTGCATAATTAACCTTAAGACGTGGATGCTGATTTTTTTTTGCCAAATAAATGAATAATGTACCACCAGCTGGTACCTGTCTGCGTGAGAAATGCAAGATAAGCAGTAAAATCCGAGAATTAATGGTACTCTGCATTCGAACCCAGGTTATCAGACTCCCCGCGTCAGCAAACGTCCCAGTGTTTTTGTTCAAAGAACATTTTTTTTTTTTTATTCGTTATTTGAAACGTGCAGTGACGCACACCAGAAGCGGGCCCCCCACGACCCCTGCAGCCTTAAATCGGCGGAAAACCTTTATTCCCATCCCCAGTGTCTATTCATCACCAAAGCTATGTCTGCATAATGTCATAATGTTTGCACCCCCTCACGCTCCCCCCTCTTTTTGCGCATCTTTCAATGTAGTGCGCTTGGTATTTAAACAGGTTTGATACGGGCGCCCGGCATTTCCATAGCTTCAAACGCGCACAAAAGAGTAATGCAATTACTCCCCGCGTCCCAGAGAAGCTAATCACATTTGGAGAACAAAGTGCGCTCCGGAGTTTATGAAAGAATGGTCGCAAAAAAAGAAAAGAGCGAGTTGGATGGGGGTAGGGGTAAGGAGGTTGGCGGCATCTTAAACACTGCGCAGAATAAAATAATTAATGTATAGAGGGGGTATAATCTAAGTAAAAAAAAAAAAAAAACAGATGGAGACTTAATACATTTAGCCACGCTGCATAACCAGAGGAGCTGAACAAACATGGTCTTTTTTGAAGCTTAGGGAACAGCAGTAATTGGGCTCAACACATTCATCCTCTGCAGCAGGTGCATTGATGCTATATCTCTTGCATTTAGTAACTTTTTTTTCTCTCTCTCTCCTTTAACTTCTCCCCCTTGAAGCTCCGGAGAGATGATTTTTTTTTCTATTGATTCCACAGTAGGCGGTTCTGACGCGCAAAGCAAACCAAACAAACAAACTTGGCACAGCTCTTTCTCGTTATTCATCGCCTCTGCGTGTCGGGCCTTGTAGTCATAAAGTGATAGTGTAAGTTAAACGTCTGTCCCTCCTTTCCCTCCCCTTTTTTCCCCTCCATCCCTTCCTTGGCTACTATCAATGGGCGCAGCAGGTGGAGCGGCTGCAAAAAAAAAAAAAAAAAAAAACAACAAAAAAACGCGTCTCGGATTCCGATCGGAGTCAAGAAGGGATGCCCTCCGCACATGCGCGTGCATGTGCGCGTCCCACGGTGCGGTTGTAAAGGCACGCGAGCATCTGTCGCCTCGTCTGCGCGTTCATTGTCATTGATTCAATTAGCAGCGATTTGGTGTCTCCATGCTTTGCAGGGGGAGGAGCACGGAGAAAGTGGGGGAGTTTGCTTTCACACTGCAAGTGGGAGGACACACACACACGCACACGCACACGCACGCACGCACACACACACGCACAGAAACTCATGATTGTTATTCATCCGTGCATCCTTCTCACACTCTCCCTCCTCATCTTTGCTTTCATTAGAGGTCCATAGAGCTTTATTACTTTATGACTCAGTGGCCGCCGATGCGCGCGTTTGTGTGCGTGCACGTGTAATTGGTGTGGGTGTGGGTGTGGGTGGACCGCCTTGTTCTTGCTCAAAAGTGCGTGTAGCTTTCGCACTCCGAGCGCGCCATATTGCAAGCGATGTCAACAGTTGGGCGACAAATTTATAGCCCGGTTTGAAACTGTGAGGCAGAGGAAGAATGTGTCTGGTCACCTTTGAAGCGGGTTGCATTACTGCAGTGCTCTGAGTGTCCCTTTCTGCACAGCAACCAGTGAAAAGAACAGGGGTATATTATCCCCACCCTCCACACACAGCCCCCAACCACCTCCCTTTTACTTTACTGACTTATGCAGTTGGAAATGTGTATAAAATATTCATACCTTTTCCTTACAAAGACCAGTACAAAGTGTCATTTTAACTCTTGTTATGGATATACTTTATGGTTGAGTCATTGCATTTGCTTTTCTAGCCTGGTGTATTCTCCCCTCATCTGTTTTGGGAATATCTATGCTGGTCTGTTCTATAGAGCCGCAGGTGAAATTACATCCTATTTTAAAAATGCATATTTTTCTATCTTCCAGTTCACCAATACTTTATGTATATACAAGCATTAATGTATCCATATACACACATGCATGCAACCAACGTGATTTGGGGTTCAAATCCTACATTTCATTTTATTCATCTTCATATATCTTTTCTACATGTTACACGATCTAGTTCATCCATATTAACTGTCTCCGTTGCTGTGTTTTGATGATTTTGCTTTCATTTGATAGTGACCAACATGATGTTGTCTTGCTATCCAGTCCCCCCTTCAGTTGCTGCCCTTTCTGTCTGATTCATACCTAGCTGACTTTGTGAATAAACACACACACACACACAATTCTTTATTTGACTGAATGGCACAGACAGTTTGCCCCCACCAAGACATGGCAAAGGGAAACACAAAGGCTTCACAACCAATCACTGACACTGTACCAAAGATTTTTCTTTCTCATGCCCCCGTCTCCCCCCACTGGTTCTGTCTTTGTTGGTCTTACTGTCTAAATGACTAACCTTCACTTGTAATTAAATTGTTGTGCATCCTCATCCAGACATCAAAGCAATTGATATGTCAAATGTCAATATATCACCCCTCTATTGCGTGCAAATGACACTGTCATCACATGCAGGCAGCAGAGACCTGGAAACTCACAGGGATCATTTAAATTGGTGGAATAGGCAGTTGACGGCCGCTAATAATCTCCCATTGTGCAGCTAGCCAATTTGGAATCCCCAAACCGGACATTCTTACGGATGTTTCCCGAGCATGTAGGGAAGTGATTTGGTTCTGGGCTTTCTTGTCATTCTCCAATAGGTTCCTTTATAATGTTGGGGAGACCATAAAATGTTATCACAAAATAAGCACAGATGAATGCAATAAGCTGCATCATCTGACAGCATTCCGCTCGGGGTTGCATCCCTGCGTTCAGTTTACAGTCAGTCAATCCATATTATGCACCTTCATGGGGGAGAGAAAGAAGACAACTGAATGTGCCAGCAGCTGACAGTCGCTTGTATTCATCTTTCAAAGTGGGATACCTTTTAATGCGAAAAATAATAGAGACATATTTACTACCGTGTTCACCCCACACCTGTTAGGATTTTGTGTTAAAGATAATACAGCCAAGAATATGTTTGATACCAAGTTTGAAATTACCTCTGATGTTTGAAAAGTGACAATAATGCTTTATGTGTGTTCTCCAAGCAAAACACTTTGGCTCGGGCTAACACTACGTTCGCACATGCTCACTAATGACCGACCATTATGTCATTACATCGGTGCCTGAACCAAAGCGACCCTTTCCTTCCGCCTGCCTTGCAATTATGTAATTTTACCGAACATAAAAAAAAAAAAAGAATAATCTTGGAAAACACAAAGGGATATCTTTGTCTACAGATGTGAAATATAAAAGCGGCGTCCAATTTAAATTGCAGCACTGTCCTCCACCGCCATCTGATGCATCGTGGGTGAGTTTAGAATGACCGCTTTTAATTTTAACTCGAGTCACTGTATCGAAATTCCAAAGTTAGTTAAAACATTGCCAATATGTGGAGAAGCCAGTGTCAACTTGATGCATAGCACAATTTCCTTGACTCTTAAATGGCTCTTATTTGGAGATAAGTGTCATTATGAAATTACACTACAATTGGGTGAGGCAATATAAATGGTAAATGTATATGAATAAGAGGCACTTCTGAATAGTTTGTTCTGAATCTGGCCTGTAGTGCCTTTTAGGAGTCACCTTGAACAAATGAAGAAATCCAAGTTAGGGTCTATTAGTTACGAGGAAATGCTATCACGCAGACGACACATCCACCATTCCTTGTGTGTTTGTGTTAATGCATTTGTCTGCGTTTGAGTGTGCAACTTGTCTTTTCGGAGAGTCCAAGCACGTGTTTGTGTGCGTGATTGACATGTTGTTGATTTGTTGGGGACTGCCTTTTCCCAGATACAATGTCTGTCTCCAACTGATGACTGACAGCTAATTTGTGGTCCAGAGATTAGTGTTTTAGAAAAGAAACTCTCAGAGATGTGGCACATCCAAACTGATTTGGTGCAATTTCTTTGATGGGATGTGTGTCGCGCTGGTAATGAGGACAGGCCAAGCTTTTTCCTATGAAGAGGGTAATCGTCCTGGAGATATTTCGTTTGACGCCCAATGACAGCTGCTTTCTGAACATGTCGATGGACGTCTGACAACTGAATGAGACCATTTGCATTCCAGCTATTTGAAACTGCAAGCAAATCACTTTTGATGGATCCCTTGACCAATTTGTTTTGTGCTTGGGATTCCAAACTTGTAACAGGGGTTGAGGTTTGCATGTTTCCACATACATGTGGTTTAGCAGGTTTTATAATCACGCAGGAATAAAAAAAAAAAAAAAAATGCCCGTAATTTAAAGCGGGTTACACAAGTGGAAAAAAAAATCCATCGCAGACCACATGAACTAATTGAAACCATGCATTCCTGGAGCAGACACACTTTTAGGCATGGCTAGACGCTGGCAAACTCCAGATGGGGTGTAGGTTCATGTAGGCAAAGTGAAAGTTATATAGCTTTAGCTGTTCTCTGTGACACAAAGACCCTGCTGTTTCCCCGCCGCACACACATCCAACAACTTGGCTTGATTACACTTTAGAATATGAGCTGTAATAACACAGACCTATACTTTGGCTGCTCTGTTTAAAGCTCAGACAACCATTCAATCTGTCTGCATGTGTACTCAAGTGTGCACGAGCATGTGTTTGTGTCCATCTGCATGCATGAAGTGATACTTTGGCAGGGGTTAGACCGTCGCTAGAGTGTTACATGTTTAAGCATCCCCCAGTGACCCACTTCCTGGGTGTGCGCCAAATTTACGGTTCTTGGGGTTCTGAGAGCTGGCAGCTGTGGGATGGAGAAATGGAGGGGAGTGGGTGCGGGGGGAGGGCGTGATAAAGAATAGTGGAAAGGGTTGACGGAGGAAAGCAGTAGCGGAGGAATGATGAAGCGACAGGAGTGTGGAAAGGTGGAGGCTAAAGTTGAAATATGTTTCGGCTTGATAAAAGGCAGGGTGAAGCAGATGGAAGAGGGGTAGAAATGGGAAGGATGAGTGCAGGAGGGTCAAAGATTGAAGGAGTATATAAAGTAGCTGCTAATAAGAACAAGGAATTAATAGTTAGGTGCAAAAGGGTCACTCGAGAGCACGGAGTTTAATATTGTGAGAAACAACGAGGGAATTGAAAGAGTCGGAGGGAGAGAAATGAAAGGATGGATGTGAGCTGCAGGAACAGGCCAAAGAGAAACAGAGAATCAGAATCTCTTTCTGCACCAAATGTACAACATACACAGATATTTGTCTTGGTGAAACAGCACCATATAACAGAGGGAACGTTGACTCGAATCCTGGTCTCTCAGTTGTTCGTGATGAAAAGATCTTTCAACTGTCATTCACATTTTCAAATGCTAACCTTTGGTTAATCAAAATATAACTCTAGATTGATTTGTGACAACCTTGAAGCCGCTTAGCTTCCTGTGTGTGTGTGTGTGTGTGTGTGTGTGTGTGTGCGTGTGTGCGTGTCTGTGTTCTGGCATGGTTTGTGCTGCTTACATACGTGAATGTGTTTATTTGTGGATGCAGTGCTTGGAGTATCCATTAGTTATACTCCAGTCTGCACCTGAGCTCCATTTGATTTAGTTTAAGGGAGAAAGACCTTGGGAAAGGGTTTACAAAGTAGGCAGATAATGTGGATTTAGACAACAATGGCTTTGCCAAAGCACCTCATGATGCAGTGTTGTTGCAAACATGAACAAATTGACCACATATTTTTCAAGCTGCTGGACTGTGTTGAGGAATGCTTAACATAGTGTTTCAGGTTTATGTTGGGGAGTGGGGGTGGGGGGGTTGGGACTGCATCCAAACAGTAAATAGCGAATGTTCATTCTGCTCAGCATGCAGCAAGATGCAGAGGGAGAAAGGATGGGAGGAGAGGCAGGGAAGGTAATGGATGACAGCAAGGAGGGATGAAAAATAGAAAATTGACTATATATGGTGAAAAAAAAAATTGATGGATGGAGGAAATGAATTTCATGAGGTGTATCCAATTCAACTCTTCATTCTCTTGACAATTAAAGCAAATACTTCGGCAATGAATTTGAGCGTATTCATCTCAGTGCTTGTGCTATGTTACACTGATTACTGACAGTCAGCTGTGTGAAGATTCAGGAGAGACTAAAATATCTGTTAAAATATACAGTTTATAAAAATGTGAGATCCCACCCCTGGATCAACTTGAGCAGCGATTACTTTCTAGATGCATTTGATGCTTTATTGGTTTAATGAAGACACAGGGCGCGGCTCCATAAATGTCAGTCAGCAAAAATATTCAATTAGGTGTAAAGAAAACAAATGTTGGCATGATTGCACCTTATGTTGCAGCAATCCATTTCTCTTCTGCTTTTAGTTAGGATCCCCATTTTAATAAAAATATAAATTTTCTCTGCAGCACATAAATTGTCAGAATTGAAATATTTATGACCCTTGCTAATCATCTGACCAGACTTGTCAAGTCTGCGTCACTACTTGGAGGTTATTATTGGCCCCCCTGAGCTAACAGGCAATTAAGACACATCAGAGGTTTTCTCATGCCAAATAAACTGCAAATGGCAAGGCAAGTCTTCCAGGCTCCAGGTTTTGACAAACTCTGATACAAAAAAAAAAAAAAAAAATTAGAAATATTTATATTTTTGTTTCTAGAGTGCAGGCTGCAGCTCCCAAGGGTCTCATCAAAGGCAACATAGCAGAGGGGGAGCTGCCGCAAAATAAACATGCTCAAGTTGCACAAATATATTTTCAGTTCAATTTCAGAAAAAAAAAAAAAAACCTACATGAAAACGCATTTAGCCAATTATTACGGCCCCTGTGTTTTTTGCTTTAATGGGCAGCTCAACAAGCATCCATCTTCATTATGCACATTCACCGCATCATCATCATAATCATCACCAACATTCACACTTGATTACTTTTATATATGGCAACAGCTACCCCACATTTAACATCTCTCTCCCACACATTCCTCTTATTCAGTGAGCAACCATGGCAGCCTTTGAAGAGCGATGGCATCCATCTGCAATGTATTTTGAAAAATTCTAACAAAGAAATTAAAAAAAAAAAAAAGATATGTTGTAGCCTTGTCACTTGCTGAATTGGGCATAGTTTGCTTGGGTAGAGTTAGATAAGATGTACTGTAAAAAATTCCAAATTGACTAAGACTTGAGGAATGAAAATACCAATCTATATGAGGATCGATTGTAAGAAACGCTGTGGCATGTCCTGCACTACTACATGGAGCCCTGGCAATACTGATTTCAGAGATGTATATTTCACCACCAGCGCTACACGACTAGCCAAGACTTGTATGACGGCTGCAGAGTTCATGCAACACAACTCGCTGTATCGTGTCGATTGCACTCAAGTTGTTCTGTTGGACTTTCCATCAAGACAGGTTGCCTGCTTTCTAAGTAATACACTGTCCACCAATATATAATATCCAATATGAGAGCTTAAACTTGCAAATGTGAATACTCTTTCAGGTCCAGATTATATGCATAGTGATCTTCTCTTTGTACATCAGCAACATCTTTATTGTGACAATGATCAGAGTTCATGACCTTTCGTATGACTCCTGCAAACCTTCCATCTGGCTGAGGTCCCTCCCCACACACACACACACACCATTTTGTCCCCCCTCACCTCAAAATGTCTGTCATGATTAGCCACTATGTTTTTTAGACTTTATGTTTTTTTTTTTTTTTGAATCGATATCAGGTCCAGATATGGCCTTGGTGGCCTTGTCTGAGCAGCTATGGCTATAGGTGAAGATGATGATGGAAAAAAGCTTGCACTGGAACATAAACATCATTTCAGTAAGACCCAGTTTACAAAAGGCAATGAAAGAAGAGTTGTTCTGTCTTTTTTTTTTCTGCAATTTATTTCTGATCCCTGAATGCACAATAGTTATCTGTTCATCAAAATGTGTACTTCAGTCTCATTGTGCAGACTATTTAGGGTCTTCAGTGAACCTGCCGCACGTTTTTGGACTGTGGGAGGAAATCGACAAACCTGTAGTGAAACCCACGCTAACATGGGGAGAGCATGGAGACTCCAAAGATCAAGCCCCCTTGGCGGATTTGTCCGTCGCCAGAAATGGTAAACATTCGACAATATGCCTATTGGACACCTTGATTACCTCATAGAAGCCAGCACTTGCACAACAATGTGTTGTGTTTATAAAAAAAAAAAAGGAAAGATCTTGAAATGTGCTGCCAAGAAACAAACTAAACCCATTTCTTGTCTGAAAACCGCAACCTGGGTTACGTATAATTGAAATGTTTCATAAAAATGTGATTGATAAATACTGTCTTTGTATCTTATGGGACAAATTACAACACTCTCTGTGATCCATTCTCCTTATTGAGAGACACTGATTTCCATTTCACTTTCTCTAAAACAGCACGGATAGTCAAATCTCTCTTTTTCAATTAAGTAGTCCAAGAATGATGGAGGTGATGGATTAATATTAATATAGAGCTTTGCGGTTTTCTTAAATCTGTGAGAAAGGTGCACCTTAATTAAATACTTAGGATTGCTGGTTCATCATTATGGGTTTAATCTGACCATAGTCAAGGATTTTCTGATCCACTGGAGCATTTACCATTCTGATAAATCCACACGAAACCCGCGGTGCCTGAATAAGACCTGGCCCGGGCCAGACCCGACAGACCTGGCAGAGCAATCTATCCAGACCTGTCTTCGCACTGGACTGGGTCACTGAACAATGAAGATCTCTGGTTTTTCTACTGCACATTTACCTAACCTAAACTTTGACGTGCATTAATGAGTTAATGTTTATTTGGACAAGGAAAGACAAGGAACCTACTTGACACAATAAATTCAATCAACCATCTTTTTTTTGTTTTTCCAAAAGAATCGCTTGGAAAATGCAGATGAGGATACCATATGTATATTATTTTTTTGTCAAATTATGTGATTGAGCGACACGTCACCAAGTACAGTGGAAAGAGAGACATGCACTGTAGAGTCATGAACGTTTATTTCTCTATTCTCCCACAACCCATTGCTGGCAGTGCAGTCGTAATCACAATAGACACAGCACTTGCAGTATCTCAGAAGCAAACTAGGTCTTTGTTACTGTTTGTCTTGTTGATATGAACAGTGATGTCTTCCCAGCTATTTCCCCCATGCCTATCTCTATCTCTTCCTCTTGTTCTGTCACTCCTCCCTCACTTGTTCTACCCTTGTTTCATTTTCACCGTATCATTTTGCTCTTCCCCCATCAGCGGCATTGCTTTTCTCTCCCTCTAACTCTCCTCCTCTCTTGCTTCTAATTCTTTCGTCTCCTTCAATTGCTGGAAGGAGAGCGTGCGTCTCACCAGTCTGCTGTGTGTCTAGCACTTTCCAATTAGCTTGTGTACCATCTCCTGGCTGTGTTGGAGATAAGATGGAGCTGATACCAGTGTGCAACTGTTATCTCTGTTTACCGGCTGTCACACACAGACATATACCTTTACAGACTCATGATGCTACCCCACTCGCGCACACCCGGAAAATGCCAGAGCACCAGCTTCCAGCACTACTGATGCATTGGACAGATAGATGTATGGACTAACAAGGAGTGGACAAGTGTTCTAATGAATGCACCAGGGACTGTCACTCATTGTAAACTTGGCATGCCTGAAATTACTGCACTTTCAAGTGTTTGCTGTCCTCTGTTTTGCATTTTTATGTGTATTTGCCTCCATAAATAGCTTTTTTTTTTTTTTGTGACTGCACGAGAAGGCTTACCGGGTCGCTCTGGAGAGGGAGTGCATGTATGTTTGGATGTTTGCTGGTGGCAGGGTGGCAGGCCATGCAATGACCCCGTGACCCGCCAAGACTGTTGAATAATAAAAGGCTATTCAGACACTCATGGGGTGACAGCATGAAAAGAGCAGCCGGAGAGGGGAGGGTTTGTGGGGGTAGAGGGAATGAATGAGTTTGTTCGGTGGTTGCGCGTATATGTGTGTGTGTGTGTGTGTGTGTGTGTGCGTGTGTGTGAGCGTGCGTGTACGTGGAATGGGGTGCACTCATGGTTAGCTATGTGGGAGGTAGGGAACTCTCATTATTTCTCCCAGGCTTTTCTCTGAGTCTTCCACAATACTCTCTCCAAGTTTCTTTTGCTGTTCTTGTTTTGTGTTTCCCCTACTCTAAGTCCATCCCCATCTCCCTGTGTCTCCCCAGACCCGTATCGCTCTTTGAGTCGATCCGTTTGTTGTCAACTCAAGCTTCCTTTTCTCCATGGTCGTTATTTATTTCATCCACCCACCTCTCCGGCTTTTTTCACTATTTTCTCTGCGTATCGCACATCCACTCCTTTTCCATTTCCTTCCATCTTAATCGACTTACTCTTAACAACCTCAAATGTCTTTTTCTTTATTCCCTGCCACCTCCTCTTCCAATGTGTTTATTTTCATGATGCTTTCACTCCCCTCATTTGTGTGGATCCTTCTCCTCCCGCCCTCTCAACTCTTCCTTCTCTGTCTCATTAGTGATGCTGTTGACTAAGGAGGTGATTAGTATTTTTCAGCTCTAATTAAAACGCAGAAAGAAAACTAAATGAGCATGGTGATTTGTGTGTGTGTGTGTGTGTGTGTGCACGCACATGCCATATATATTTATATATATATATATATATATATATATATATATATATATATATATATATATATATATATATATATATATATATATATATATATGTGTGTGTGTGTGTGTATCTCATGTGGAAGTAAGTCACCATGCTGAAATGCTTGATGAAACAGTCAAACCGCTGAATGAAACAGTCAGCAGGCCTTTTCTTCAGTGTTATATGAAATAAAACAGGAGTCAACAACAACACTATGTGTGTGTGTGTGTGTGTGTGTGTGTGTGAGTGTGTGCAAGAGAAGATAAAATATATGAGGAGTGTCTTTGTCAGCAGACTGGTCTCTTTGAGATGTTATTTTTTCTTATACATACCTCATAATGTTTTTAATTGGATATAGTAAAGTGACATAGTAAACACGGGCTGTGAATGTTGACAAAAATGTTTGCAGGTAAATACTTTGGTTTGTGGGCGAAATGTTTTCAAAGTGATTGTAAGGGCGAGAGCAAGCCTCTGCAGTGGATTTAAAAAGGAACAGGGCTGATCTGAAGTCTGCCATTCCTCTTGAATAATCCAATTTCTTTGTACTTTTTTCCCCACTGAGCATCACTGATGTAGGGATAGATTTGGCCCCAGATCTTTTTCAAATCCTTTGTTTGCATCGCCACCAATTAATCAACTGAATCACCATGAACATATATCCCATATAAAGACCTATATCAATTTCATTTCCATCACTTTGGCCGCACTTGTGTCTGTATTAGCCCTTTCCCTCTTTCTACCAGTGACTGCGTGTTCTTGTTTGTGACTGTTATTGAATGCCTGATATACACTGCAAAACACGCAAGCGGTTTATGTGCACGTCTGGACACACTGTTCATCTTTCTGTGTTGCGCACTACAGAGGCTGTGACAGTAAGTGCATGGTGTTGCTGAGAGGATTTGTTTCTAAATGGTGTTTTGTCTTCAAAGTTATCTCATTAATATGATGAGAGAGCTACATCTGTTACTAACTGTACATCCTGTGGATAATTATCCCAGACGCTTTATCCTGTTTGCATGAGGACCCTTTTTTTTCTGTTTAGCTGCGTGGACCTGGAGCTTTCTGTTTCAGGGGAACAGTGAGAATAAAATTTGCATTGATACAGCAAGTTTAAGCTGTAATAGGATTCTAAAGGCAAGAAGTCACAGACATTATGAGATAAAAAGGATATGAGAGCAGTGTAAGGGTACACTTTAATTCTTCCTCAGTACTTTGCATTTCTTATTATATTAATCTATATATGTATAACTTAAACTAAAAAACCGTAACTGTAAATTTAAATGTGTGACTAGACATTGGGAGGGTGCAGAGGGGACAATGTTTTGTGTCAGTGACTCTGTAGACCCTTAACTCCTACTCCTTTCTCTTAATTACTCTACATTTTAGCAATAAACATCAAACTAGATTGATACGGTAATTTACAAACTATAAGCTGCTACTTTTTTCATATGCTTTGAACACTGAGGCTTGAATAATGATGTGCCTAATTTTTTTTTTTTTGGGCTAACGAGCTTCATGCCACCTAAACATTTAGCCTCGTCACATCGGACCAATGAAATTACCATGAAATTCAGAGGCTGTTCAATTAGATAGTGATCAGCTGGAGAAAGGGGGGATAGAAAATGGATGGATGGATGGATGGAGTTTTCCCTGTGATATTCATTGTTAATCTTTTTCATCAGCCGTGTTACAGGCACTGTTCCAAAAAAGCATTTCCAGTTCGTATTTGTGGATGTTACCAGTATGTATTTAACTAAAAGTTTAAATAAAAAAAGTTTCTGTGTAACATCTTTCTGCGTAAATGTCTCATGTTACAAAATGGGCATCTGCGGGTTATAGACAAGTGTGGCCTATATAAGTACACATATTTATATTTTTCGCCGGTGCGGCTTATATTCAGGTGTGCCCAATAGCCCAGAAATTACGGTAATACATTAGCAGGTAACATAATATTATCCATGCATCTTCTTCCAATTCCAATGAGATGTAAAATGAGTGGTTATACACAGGACTGTTGTTTTTTTGTTTTGTTTTGTTTTTGGATGGTCTGAGCCCATCAAGTCACTCTTTCAATATTTACTAGTGTTCTATAAAATCAGACAGAGGCCCCTTACTGACCATTAGAAAGGGCCCAAGGTTAAACCAAAATAAAATACGTGTCTTTTAAATTTCGGACTGTTCATACCATCAATTGGCCTTTTGATTGTACTTCAACCCACCACTCCAACTCCAAAACTCTGTTTATCTTGCAAAGCTAGATGCTTGTGGATGGACGCTAAAAGGCAGGACGTGAAGAGATACTCAGGGCTGATGCGGAAAAAAAGAAAAAAAAATTGGAATTAAGATAAGTGTATTGCTTTGGTGCACGGAAAGCTGCAGGACTGCTTCCTCTAATGTGAAGGACAAGGTTAAATACGCTGCTGAGACCCAGGATGTGGGTAATGACAGTACAAGCCATCCTTTTTCCAAGTCAAACCACGAGTATTGAGACAACGCAAGAGGGGTGTCTAACGGATTTGCCAGTTCATGGTAATACCTGTATGGGTTTTTGTATTTTCATGTTGCACAATTGAGTGGACCAAAGGGTTATGATATTCATGACAGTTTATCCATCTTTTCTTTTTTTTTTTTCCACATCCATTGGAGGTGCCAGGCTCTCGCTTGCTGAGGTGTAGCCAGGGCTTTGTTGTGTGTATAATGTTGCGGTCTATTCACTCGCAGCCAGGAAAGCTGCGGATGAAAGAGTCCATGAGAAAGTCCCTCAAATTCAAATGATGCAACTGACATGGCATTATTTGAATTATGTCCCGTATTGAAAGTTTACATAGCCTCATTGAATATAAATATAGTTCACATGGAGTGTCTTTATATGATAGTCCAGGATGTGCTGTGTTGTAGCCTGGATGTATCGTTGTGTCCGCACAAAGCTGGCCTGGTAGTGACGGATCCTTCAAGTATTCTGTAATTAGCTCTCTATCAGTGTTGCAACAACATAGAGTAGCCAATGAGGTGAGGGGTGGTGGGTATCTGCTAGCTGCTAGCGGAGAGGAATGACGGTTCCCAGGCATTTTTTCTAGTCTGTCTGTCACTGTTTTACCAAACTGAAAATGCAGTGGACCTACAGTCATGCTGTTTTGACCTGGTTTAAATAACTACAAACTTTAAAATTACTTCTCATAAAGTGTTTGAATGTAAGCCTCTGCAAGCGCAAGGGTGACAGCAAAACTGCCTAAGTCTACTTGACCTCACTAGTCTCTTTTGTGGGGCAAATTCCTCATTTTCTTTCGGTATAATTGTCTGTGGTCAAATGCTCAATGTGTCAGGGCTTGTTTCCAGTGGATCTATATCTTTGAGGTGCCTGGGTATCAAAGGCAATGTAGCACTATGTAAGCATTTAGACCTCTCACCTCTGAGTTGAAACGCCAAGGGCCAAAGAGAGACGAGGAGCTCGCAATCTGACGTCTGATCATATCAGGCCTGACTGAAATAGGGCAAGAAGCTCACATGCTGTGAACACACACGTTAAAATGTGCACACACATAAGCTTCCTTTTCTACTAGGTACAGTGGAGGCAGGTTTGCTTGACTTGTCTGACCAACAAAACACAAGGATCGGCTGTTTTTTTTGCAGAGCGAGAAAGAGAGAGAGATTTCAACCAATTCTCAAACTCTCTTTTTTTAAAAAACTCAACATTCTGTTGCAGTGATATGTATTTTCATGGCACCCTCCCCTGCAGCCGTTTCACAGCATCCTGCTTTGCAGATTTCGATAAATATTGAACTTAAGCTGAGGAATAAAAAAGATGTTCAGTACATTTAATTTAGTGATCGCATAACTTGTTGCTTAAATATTTATCGAGGCATGGCCTTGGCAGCTTCCCCAAGATGACTTATTTTGCCAACCTCACCAACTGTTACTTCTCTACCGGGTGAAATAAACCTTACATGCGCGTATTTCCTCGCATATGTAAAGATGTTTGGATGCTTATTAAACAGTCACAGTTCTAATTCAGATCGTATCTGACAGCTTTGTGGCAGTCGAAGGTTTAGAAAAGTTTTACCTGAATACAGGGAAACAGCTTGTGTTGAGATTGTTGCACATCTTGGTCAATATAAGAGCCCCCACCCACCATCACCACTCCCACTACTTCAAACTGTCCACCGCTGGTCGTGTTCCAACTAGGAAAAGTTTTTCAGATAACTTGATCAGACTTCTTGTTCTGCAGTATGCCACCAAGCATTCTGTGTGTATGTCTTCATTCCAGTTTTTAGTTTGAGATGAACAAATATATCACATGGAGGGTTGAAACCCAAAGTAGATATTTATGTAGCATCTGTTCGATGTCTTAGCTCTAATGGATCATCCATGTATAAATGACTGAATAATGACACAAATTATTATAATGGAACTCACCTGACCATAGCTGCTTTCAGACAGAGCAGCTCCAAGAAATATCCAGCCTAGAACTGTAGTTTCCAGACGGGGAACTTTTTAGCTTTGCATTTGCTCGGGTAGTAAGAGACCACCGAGGGGACTGGTGTCACGCAAGCACCTGCCTTGCGTACCTTAAGCACCGTACAGACCGTTGCAAAGAAGAGGAAGACAACATGGACAACACGGAAGGCAAAGTTGCCTCAGCGTTCATGTTCCGCATAGCGGGAACAATAACCACGGACTATCAAATAGGTTTGAGTTTTTTATTTTCTCCTTGCACTGCTTCAGGGTGTGTAAAACCCTGCCCTTATCAGACATGGTGCTTATTAAATAATGGTGCTCCGCGGTCTGTGAGAAGTATTTGGTAATCTGCACAGCTAGTGAGTTCCACCAATCCGCTGGCTCCTATGGCATATTGTTCCTATGGAAAAAGAGCCTGCCTCGGAATAGGGGCTAATACTGGTGCGTAGAACCAAAGCCTTGGTTCCCAGTTCTTCTACTATCCAAATGCACTAAACAGCAGCATAGGTCCCGAAAAGGTTTTTGGAGCTGCCAAAATCTCCTAGAGTGCCAATGTCCCAAGACTAATGCAATCCATTTCCGGATGGATAAACAAAATGGCATGTGTCTTTATTACGTTTGTAACTGTCTTAATCACAGTTAGTAACTGTCTAGGTGCATTTCAACAAATGCATTTATGAGGCGGTTCAGATCAGTGGTTATTATAATAAGACCGTACACCAGAAATGTGTCACAGGAGAGCCTGGTCTTTGTTCCTCATAAAAAAAAGGTGCTTCTGTTCATGATGTTGTCACTGTCGGTTGTTTCAAATCATTCCATTACAGTGCAGCGCTGTATTAACAGATCAGAGGGCACCCGCATCCTTTGTTTTACTATTTCCCATCACCGCAGGCAGCTGCTACTAATCAAAAGTATATAACAGAGTGGTCTACAGGTCATCTCCGCACCTGGTCCTCAGTCACAATTTTCCGATCCTGTTTACATTAATTCTGATGAGCTATTTAATTCCGTGGGATTTAAATCTCCATCTCTTGGTTAAATAAAGACTTTCTGCCGTGCCTTGATCCGTCCATTAGCTTGAGCTTGAATCAGCAGCGCGGATGACTTTTATTTGATTTTCTCATTAACACAGGATGGTAGTTTCTGATTCAGTGATTTTTTTTTTTTCTCCTTTGGTTGTATCACACCGCTCTTTTATTTAAGGAGACTCTATTAGCCTCATCATAATGCTGCTGCTGATGTTTCTCTATTTTCATTAAAGAGACGGACACTGACAATCACACATATAGTGTACTGGAGTGCTGGAAGATATTTGCATTTCTCCTCATAGAGAAATGTATAATGTAGCAGGTGTACAAAAGACTAGAGAACATTAAAGATTGTGACATTCATTTATCTCAATAGGCAATGAAATATTTGATTAGCCAATACATTCCTCTCCTACATTCTTGTAAGTGCGTGCTGAAAGTTACAAGTTTTGCTCTTTACTCATCACGCCTAAGGAATTCTTGCTCTTCTCTATGCTGGGACTTATAGCAGCTTACCTTCCATTATTCTTTTCAAAAGCAGCTGAAAAGTTTTTTCGAAATACAATTGTTTGGTCTGCAAATGTAACAGTGCTTGTTTTAAATGCCATCATTCACTCACGGCATTTCTGTCATGTTTAAATAAAACCGTGTGCAAACCAATTCGCTGTTAAAACAAATGTTACAATATATTGCTCACGCGTGTGTTCTTTTATTTTGAATCAAACTTCTATTGTATATTGGCACCCCACACATAACTTCTTATTTAACTTCCATGCTGCCGTTTTTACAAACATGGTCATCGCACACTGGGAGATCTCAACCGTCTTATCTACTTGTCATTTCAAGCATTTTCATGGATTTTATGAGTGAGCTTTTTTGTGATTGCAATCAAAAGTTTACAGTGTTTTTGCTGTGCGTGTGCTCTATGAAGTACCTTAACTTGTCATTTCTGCTATACGGGCTACATAAAAAAAGAAAGCGCGGCTGTGTTACTTGTATTGTTCTCCACAAAGAACAAATTTGCATTTAGATTTTAAACCTTGATGATTTGACTTATTTTGGTAGCGTCAGGCACAGACATTAACCTACACAGACAAGTGATCTGACAGCGCGGGGTGACTTCCATCACCGATCACTAAGAATGAGGACAGAAGAAGATGATGATGATGGCTGCGATACCCTGATCCTGAAGATTGCGATGGTGATGATAATGACAAGAACAATGACAGAATGATGATAACGGTTATCATAATGACAAATGCACTGTTGTGATGAAGATAGATCTGCATTGCTCAACACTCCATCAAGTATGTCCCCATTGTGCTTCAATCAGGGCCTCTTCTCATTAGTCTTCATTGAGCCAAAAGAGTTTGACTCTGGAAGAAAAGGAGGAAAGTCCCCTCCCTAAGCTCCCCCTTGTTTTCAATGAATTTAAAAAAAGGAGGAATCAATTTCATCTACTAGATCCTGCCCAATGGCTGGCTGCTTAGCCTTATTGGATTCAGCGCACACACACCCACATATAAACCTCCCTGACACCTCTTTAGTTCCCCTTTGTTAGCCTTTCATTGCCCATGCCATATGGCAAGTGAACGCAATCATGTGCATGTTTGCGTGCAGATGTGTGTGTGGGTAGACCATGAAGTCACAGGGGGGGTCATAGGAGGCTGACCCCCTGACAAAGAATCCCACTCCATCAATAGTGTCTATGAATACATGGGGACAAGCCGGCTGAATAGGAGAGCAGGAGCTACGGAGACGTCGTCTCCGCAGTCATGGAGAGGGGGTGGGAGAGGAGGCATGAGGAAGATATATGTTAGTAAGGCTTTGGAGAGATAGAAGAAGCGTGGTGGCGGTAGTTGTGGTGCTGGCGGGTGGAGAAAGGAGCAGGTCCATGATTAAAGTGGGATCGAAAGACTAATCGCGAGCAAAAGGTGAAATTCCGTGCTTATATAGGCTCAGGACAGAGTGAGGAGATCACGGGTGTGTTTGTGGCTTTTGAAACCCTGCTGTGTGGTGTGTGTTTGTGGGGGATAAGGGGTGATCCCTGTGCCACAGGGATCCACAATAGGCCAGCAGGTCTCTCTGTGTGATGACAAGCCTCTCAGGGTCCTGTGTGTGTGTGTGTGTGTGTTCGTGTGTGTGTTTGTGTGTGTGTGTGTGTGTGTGAGCATCCCAGCAGGCTGTTCCATATAGTAACCTCAGTCTGTGGGTGTTAAAAGATTCTAATTAACCACATCTGACAGCCAAAGCAGGGAGCACCCAGTGAGGTAGCAGGTCAGGAAGTATTAGGATTTGTTTTTTTATTACCACAGAAGTTCCCACGTAAATGTGTTATTCTATTTGTACAAGATATGTTAAAATAAATAAATTAAAAAAAAACATCGTCGGCATCCACGGAACAGTACAAGTGCATGCTTTACAATAGCAAAATTCTTTTCAGATTCAACAGTTTTCTTCACTCTAATTTCATGCAGATAAGTGCAGATAAAGAAATGTCTACAGAAGCACTCCTTATGAAAGTCCCCTTATTCAAATGAGAGAAGCTAACAAAACCCCTTCCCTTGATAAGAGCCTGTGACTTCAGTAACAGTACGCATACATGTAAATGTCTTTGACACAATGACAGCAAGCGGCAAAAGTGCTATGAGACAGGAAGGAGTACAAAGAAGAGAAAATAGGGCAAGCCAAAGCAAGGGGAAGCATTAGGGAATCCTGTCAGTTTCTGCTGCCACTAACCAAGTGCAGCGGTCGCTACAGTTGCTCCAGAACAGTCACAGTATTACCCGTCTTTGCATAAGAGCGATAAGAGCATGAGGAGGGCGTATTCGGCACACCGAGAGGTCCGTCAGAATACGGCTGTGTGTGAGTGTCAGTTTGGGGAATGTGTATTAAATGCGTACGAGATGAGCAGCGAGATAAGAAAAGAGACCTGACTGCGTTCCATCATCGATGATTGTAGGTGTGTGTCTGTGTGTGTGTGTGTGTGTGTGTGTGTGTGTGTGTGTGTGTGTGTGTGTGTGTGTTTGGTGACTGGCTGCTGGTGCCAATTAGAAAGAACGGTTTATACTGAAGCTTTATAAGGGAGCACTCTGGGAAAAGGCCCACACAAAGAACCCTTTCACTTTCTCTGCCTCCCATCAGCTTCCTCCTCTCAGCTCGCTTTCCTCTCTCTGTCTCATTCTAAGCCCCCCCCCCTTGTTTTTTAACAACCCCAATGTATTATTATTATTAACTTTATTTTCATTTTTTTGGGGGGGGCTTACATTTTCTCCCTGTACTTTCTCTCCTTTTTTTGTCGAATCAGCAGCCGTGGCTCCCATTTCCCCCCTCTGAGCAGCACATTACCTTTTCATATCTCTGCACAACTATCATCCATTTTCCTTCAGCCCAACACACATGCACTGACCGCCACTGACACATGCACTTGCGCCCTCCTTCACAACTGTTTCCATGGCCCTGGTCCATGAGGTTGAAAGCCAGCACCTCCTCCCCATTATTAGCAAAACAGCTCTCCAACTGCCCACCTCCCTGACTTCTGTTGCTTTTTGTCCTGCAGACCAGGTTGTGCCACAGTTTCTTCAACTGTAGACAAAACATGACAACACTTCATGAACATGCTTTATTATGCATCGCATTTCTAGTGGCAGTTGGGGATTTTAGGCACATTTATTTGAGGAAATATGTGGTTGCTTGCCGACGTGAAGCAACAGCTGTTTGTGCTTGGACTCTTAATTTGGTTACCTTTCAATATGTTGTAGCAAAAATAACATTGGGTTTGTTTATGAAATTTTGGTATGAACCGTTATTGATTGAAAACATTTCCGGTTATTTTATCAAAAACACATAATATTCTTCTTCCTCTTCCTTCGGGGGTGACTCCAAAATCAACTTCCGCTACTTAACTCTCTCTTCTGTATCCTCTTCTCTCAAACCAATTAACTTAATTACCTCTTTCACCCCGTCCATAAACTTCCTCTCTGGTATCCCTCTAGGCCTCCTACCCGGCAGTTCCAACCGCAGCATCCTACTTACAATATATTAACCGTCCCTCCTCGGTCCATGTCCAAAACACCTCGGTTTGGTCTCTAACTTTATCTCCGAAACATCTAATGTGCCGTTTCTCTAATATACTCATTCCTGATCCTATCCACCGATGTCACTCCCTAAGGGAACGTCAGCATCTTCATATCTGCCATCTCCAGCTATAAAACCACCTATACTATTACTGTTATTAAAAGATCTGAGAAGTATCTGATTGATATTAATATAATTCAGTATTTTTTCCAGTATCAGGACCAGCTTGTTCTCATAAAACTGTCAGCCAAACTAGGTGATTATATTTCAAACCTGTATTGCCTTCACTGTTTTTATCAGGATCTTAGTGGAATCTTTTTAATTTAGCTCAGATGAAGAGGCGTTACACTTGTTAGTCATCAAATGCAGCTCATTCTCCCATGTCCTGATTCCTTGCATCTGATGATGAATGCTGCTGTAAGACAGTTGCGCTGTTGTGCTCTTTAAAAAAAAAAAAAAAAAGTTAAATAGCGAGACCTAATGTTGCTCTTTGGTGAATAAGCAAAGATCAGAGCTATTTGTTATTTGTTTTATGTTCTACAAACTCAGTGCTCATTGAATGAAACCAACAATGAAAGACAGAATTTTGCTTCTGTGTTCATCTGGGGTTGATTCAAACCAAAACCTTACACATTTTAAGTGCTTTTGCATGTATGGATGATGGTTTTATAGTGATTATCACATATGCATTATTATTATTATTACCATGTATCAATTGATTTGGCAAATCTGTACAATGTCGAGGCTCACTCTGAAGTGCCTGGTGGGGGTGGGGGGACCATACAACAACAAAATGTACAGGGAGAGGTAGGATCTTGATCGAGGCTGTGGATCTAGAAGCTTAAGGAGATAAAATTGAGGTCGAGACTTGTTTGATCCATGTCAATAAAGGGATTGAGCTAATTCCTTACACCTTCCCAAGCTTTTTTTTGCCTTTTTTCCTTTGAAATTCCTTCCGCGTGCACAGCACACCTGTATCCTTATCACACAAACATAAACACACACACACACTGACACAAAAATGACAAATAGATGAATACATTGGTATGTACTGTATACTCTACATTTCTGAAATTAAATAAGATGAACTATTTATCAATCAACACTATAAAACTGCCAACATTTAACTGATGTGGACCTTGAAAACGTGTCTGAAGTGACAAAGAAGATGGAAAGTAGCCAAAAACTTAGACGGATGGGTGTGTCTCATGAGAGCCATGTATATGACAAACCATGCCAGCATGCACAGCAGATCAGTTTAAGCCCGTCCAGAGCCTCAATAGAGGAGAATAAGCCTCCAAGTGAAAGGTCTTCAAAGGATGGGAGCACTTGATATTTCTGGGAACAAATGAAGGATTCAGTCAGAGAGCAGCATTGCTGCAGTCACCACAAATCATCAGCTGCAGCAAATGAACAGACATCCCAGTGCTTGTTTACAGTAACAGGACCCAGAATCTCATTGCTGCCCCTGTTGGATATTTTTGTCATCATCGATGCGCTTGGGTGGTGTCATTTGTACAAATGACAGCTCTTCAAACTCATCAACAGACACACACACACACACACAAAGACACACACATACATGCAGAAGCAATGTATTCCACTGGTGAAATCGTACTGCGCCACACCTACATTCTGGGGTTGCGGTTCACTTTTGAATGCGCTACTGTCATGTGAGCCAGGATGATGAAACACGTCGCTGCTGATTTGGATACGGGATTATCCCTCAGTATCGCCATGCACCCCACTCCGCCACCCTTTTCTAGTGCACGAGCAAGACCTCTTCACCCAAGTAAGCTTCCAAGCTGAATCTGAAGTATAAAAAAGGAACACCAGTTTTACCTGGGCTTTGTTATTGCATTTCCGCCCAAAAACAGAAATTGCCATGCCATCTCTAAATGTGTAACAAAAGTTAAAAAAATTGTAAAATAGAGAAAATACATAGAAAAAAAAATACAATAATGATAATGATAAATCTCAATTAAATGGGTGTTTTGGGGGATTTTCAAATTACGCATCCCTTTTTAGATTTATTTTAATTTTCTAAAAGCACATTTTTCCGGGACATTTTTTGGTTTAGTTCCACTTATGTATTTATTATACTTATTTACTTTGTGGATGGCGGTGTAGATAGTCGATGAGTCAGTAAAATCCACAGAACCATGTATCTGATAAGATGTCACACTGATGGCATGTTTTCTTTTTCTCTGAACATTTCTTTTTATTTAAATGAATAAATGAATCCTACCAGGATGTTCGTGCGTGTCTGTGTGTGTGTGTGTGTGTGTGTATGTCTAACCCTGTGTGCGGCATAGGCAATGAATATTTATTTCTATCATGTTCACCTGGCTAACCTCCTGAATATTATTTGTGATCTGGCTATTTTCCATGCCCAAATCCAAATCAGGCTGTCTGCACCTGAATCAGTCTTTCATAACCTCGGCCCACTGCCACAGTCATCCTTGCCCTGTCGGACACAGACTGCCACCCGTTTCATCCACTGCATACATTTTTCTTTTTATTGCTTTTTTTTTCCTTTTTTTTTTTTTTTTTACTTTTAAGGTGGATTTATTACTATAGCCTTTTGAAAAATAACATTTTTTTTCTCTTGAAAACCTCTTGAATGGAAGGGCCAATTATACTGTAATTACAATATAAATTGTTACAGTATAAATAACGGGTCATTTTCAATGTCAGAGTTAATGATGTCGAGAATGGACAGGATGAGGTGAATGCTTCTGTTTGTCTTCAGGTTCTTTGCCCCTTCTATGTGTATATATATATATGTGTGTGTTTGTGTGTACGGAAAATTTTAATTACAATTATTCTGGGCACAAATCAGAGAAGCACATCAAACACAGAGACGTGTTAGAAATTGAGATAATCCTTGAGATTCGGTCAGTAAATTAATGAAACATGGATTGTTCTTTTTTTTTAGGCAAATGTTGCCACACTTAGCAAAGACACGCATGGGAACATTTTAAATCCCATGAAGTCTCTGCTTCGTTCCAGTCGGTGCCAACAGGGCAAGAGGGGAGGAGAGGAAGGGAAAAGGTGCCCTTACTTGAGATTTTCCTGAAACAAGATACATTTTTCTCTGCATCTTATTTTGAGTGCCTATCAGTGTATATTATGAACAAGCAGCAGACATACAAAGAACTACCACTCAACTGGATACATTTATTTATCTATTTTTTTATTTTTTCCCTTTGAACGCTGGGCTGCACACTGGCAGCTTTGTCGCACTTTCCAAGGCAGTTTGTCATCATAATGTTTTCATGATGGAGGCATTTTCAAAACTGAACCTATTAGTCTAAACAGCCAGCCCAGGTTTTAGAAGCTTTCTTTCATGCACAGGCTGTTCCAAAAGACTGATTTTTTTGCTTGTTTATTTGCCACGCTTTGCTTTCTATCCTACTTCACTGAGAGGACCTGTTGTTTTAGTGCCTTCTCGAAGAAATGTGGCATTATGATCCCTCTCAGAGAACAGTTAGATAACAAAGACACTGTTCTTAAATTGGATAGAGGTAATGCACAAAATCCTATTTAAATATCCTCTCTTTCATGCCCATATACAGTATATCTCATGGTTCTATCTGTTCTTCAACTTTATAGGGTAATCGTTTGTCTTTTGATTTGCCTTTCCTCTTTTGTGCATTTCAGCTCATCCACAAACATGCATGCAAACACACACAAACACTGTCATCACATCTCCCCATCCATTTTGCAAAAGCGGTGATAATACACTGGTTTTAAACTAAATTCCTCGTCTGTCTTGCTAATTGCTTGCTAAATGGATGATGGAGAAAATTATTTTCAGCCAGCATTGGAGTGAAAGAACCTTTCAGCATTGTTCTGGTTGTCAAGGCAACACACTAAAAAAAAAAAAAAAAAAAGCAAAAGCAAATGTGCTCTCATGATAGGGGGGGCTTTAACGCAAGCATTTCTGCCTCACTCTTGCCTTGTTTTACTTCATTATTTCAGATTTAGTGTTTAATCCTTGTTTCATGGCTGATCTCTATTTTTACTATTTTTTATTCAGTAAAATTAGCAAGCTTAAATAAGTTGAAAATATCCCGAGAAGACATTAACGACATGGAACAATAGAATTTTGTGAAAATCATTTTCAGCGACTGTGTCACTTGACAGTTGATTGATAACAAAAATATATAGCTGTGCATTTTCTCATGAATCTGAAATAAATCTTAACTTCTCTGAGGTCCATGTATTTACCCTGATGAACGATAACTGCGCAAGGCATTTGCTCCCGTGCATTCTTTAACTTGTTTTTGTTTCTGAATAAAATCTAAGCGTTCCCGGGATGTTTTCTATCACGGTAGTAATTCAAGACTTGAGGTTCTCATAATAAACTTATGAGAGAGAGGAGAGGAAAGGAGAGGTGAACCTTCTCTTGCAGCAAGCAGCTAAACGTCATGATTTACCTGATTCTCAATCCAGGAGCAATCCTCCTCTCCCTCGCCTTCACACCGAAAACCCATCAGCGTGATGTATGTGCAGGCGTAAAGCCCATTTTTTTTTTTTCCAACCACCTGTGTATTGCTTGTCTAGCAGTGCAGAATGTCATCCAGAGCAATGATGATATCATTATTCAAAACATAACATGGATTTGTGGTGCCGAGGTATGCCATGGATAGGGGAAGTAGAGGAGGAAGAAAAAAGGGTCTCGTTCACAATGATTCTGTCACCAGGGCCAGATGTTTTTCTTGCTCTACTTTCCTTTCCTCTGCAGAGAAAACACACTCTGATCCAGACAATTTGAGAAACTATGTACGAGTGCCAAAACATAGCTTTGGCTTGTTTTATGACAGTATGCCCCATGTAAGACACTCAGAATTGGGTCAGTTTTCCATTGAATCTACTAAGAGTGTTGTCACTGATAATTTGAAATACAGTTACATGATAAGGTAAGGGGAATCTGTCCGTCCCTGCATGTACTTTCTCCCATTGTGGTTATAGAGTTTCTCCTATTTTTGAACATAGCCAATGAGCTCAGCAGAAACTTGGTCGACATTTGGAAAGAAAAACGATCGAAAGATAATAAAATCCAAAACAGTGCAATGTACGGGTACTGTTTGGGAAGAGAAGTAATGAAATGAGAACCCAAGAAGAAATTCAGTTTGAAGTTCAAATGTTTAAATGAACAAATCAAGCTTTTGCTTTCAAAATGGGGAAAGAGAACGCGACAAAATGTACACACAAACTCTGATCACCTTGATATGCCTTTGCCCTTTTTCCATCCAACATTAAGACCATAACATTGCATGTCTTGGATACTTCATGATCAATTATTTAATCGATTTAAAAAGAATACCGCCTATTTCAAGAGAGTAAAAATCATTGTTGATTGCAGTCATTTGTTTCTGCGGACTTTGCCCCAAGTTTACAACCGCGAGAAGACAAAACAAACTATATTTTGAAAAGACACACTTTAGGATTAATCGCCATTCTGTTATATTACTTGTGTGAGGTGTGACTGTATGGTCATGTATTTTAAGTTGTTTTTTTAAGTCAATTTAAAACTAAAACTGAAATTAGTCAGTGAACTGCAAGTAACATGGCTTGAAGACATCTAGGTTTTTCTCACCTTTTTGCTGATGTCAGTGTGTTTGTGTTTGTGGGTGTGTGTGTGTGTGCACGCGCGCGCATGCTGTGCATGTATGTCCCACACTACACTGTGATGGATGGAGCTAGATGTCTCTCCAGCTGGTGATCGTAATGACGGTTTAGCTCCGGTGCGGGCTCGCAAGCACGGGTATGTCTGTCTGTTAGGGAAAGGTCTGACAGGACTAGATTACCCATTACAAAGTTGTCTCCCAGCAAGACGAGTTGATTCTGCTAAAGGGAACACCGAGAAACACACTCACAAACTCTGACCACTGCCTTCAATATGATAAATGTGTAGCTCTCAGCACACGGGATTGGACTTTGTGACAACGAGATACAGTTTTTTTGTTGTTTTTGTGGGAGATGGGGGGTTATACTCAGGAAATAAGAAATTTGGGGCCAGGATGGAGGGACATGTGCAGACAGTGGCCAAACCTGAGGAGTTCGGTAGGATGGTGTCGACGTGTGTTTCTATAAACTGAATTGGATTCATCAGCTGCAACTCTGAAAATCTACTCTGGAAAGTCACACTATTGCTCATTGATTCAAGTAACCCTCAATATATTTGATTCAGTTTAAGGCATACATCCCTGTAAATCATTAGGATGGAATCACATACTCTATACTTGATATGTGTTTTTGATTCATTTATTATCTTTTCTGCTTATTCTGTACACAGCTGGGGTGCTGTCATTGGGTGAGAGGCACTGTATTGGTTGGACAAGTCACCAGTCCAAAAACCAACTGATAAATCAGTGATGCATTTTTAAATTCGTACTCCAAGTCTGTTCGATTCGATAAGCGTCTTACATCCATTATTACAGATTTCATCCGCTTTTTCATCAGCTACAACCAAAAGTACCGTATTGTTTTTTTTTTTGTGGTCGCTAAAGCCCTGTCGAAAATTAGACCTTGGTCCTGAACATTCTCCGGAGGGAGCTGATATTGAATGATGAAAAGGGGCACAGAGACTGACTAAATTTCACAGAAATCTCAGGGGACATTGGATTTGATTGCTTTATTTGCAATACCGGGGTCACTGCTTTGTGATTGTAACTTTAAATTTGATTGTTTTATGTTAGTATTTAACATTTGACATAGGATAGGGCTTGACTATTTGAAAGGATTGGATACTTACATTAGCTGTTGTCAAACTCACTGCATGCAAAATGTCTACAGTTAATCTTTCTCAATTAAAAAACTTACACAAAATCTTAATAGTTTAAGGCTGAATTAGTTCTTGTAAATAATTTACTAAATCAAAACTTTTATAATATTTCGCATCCAAAATATGTAAGTGTCTTAAAATCAGGAGTCACAATTCTGAATTAATTGCAATTATTGCTAAAGGTTCCCAGTATAACTTCTATACAGTCTGATAGCGTAGTCTATCTACTCAGTGTGCTTGACAGGTTATGACAGTTTATGATCAGTGTCTGTCAGTCTGTCAACATCACGGAAAGGATGCGTGTGTTTGTAATTGCAGCCTTGCTGGGATCTCAGAGGGAGGCATCAGTGTGTGTCTGTGTTGACAGCTAGGGCAAGAAGATCAGAAAGGAGAAGAGCTGGAGTTCCCCTATTCCCCAAAAAAGTAAATCCATACTGTTAATCGACTGAGCCGATTAGTTTGTGAATGTTTCAATTATTTAGAGTTTTTGCAAATTTCACTTATTCAGACACTCTATTCAACGGACTTGCATTTATCCGGAATATTTAGACAGAGTGAGCAATGTTTATTCATTCACTCATTGTCTATTCCACTTATCCTGCAATCTGGGTCGCCGAGGGGATGGAGCCTATCTCAGCTGTCTTTAGGCGAGCGGTGAGGTTCACCCTCAACCTGCCGGCAGTTGATCATCCTGCCAAATATAGGAATATACTACCATTCACCCGCATCTAGGCGATGGGCCTCCGATGAAACTACTGTATGTCTTTGGACTGTGTGAGAAATCCTGAGAACCCAGAGGAAACCCATAAGAGGATAACATGCAAAAAATCCATACTGCCCGGCTGCTCACCACTACGCCAAGGTGCTGCTGACTGGTGTGTGTGCTTATGTGGTGTGTGTGTGTGTGTGTGTGTGTGTGTGTGTGTGTGTAGACACACATATAATCTTGTAGGACCAAAACAGCCTTTTTTATTTCAATTTAAAACTCAGTGCAAAGACATTATATAGTGTGGACGAAGGCTAATGCTGATAGCTGATGACCTGCATCTGTGTGAAAGCACAAAAGTACAAGGATCACTTCATTCTACCTCATTCAGGCACATAAGAAATTGTAAAGATACTTCCTTGTGATGTTTCCGAATAAACTGACGATATTAAAATCTTGCCATTTCTTATAATGCTGAGGCAGACTTGTGAAACAACAAACCAAAAAAAAATACTTCTGCAGATGTTCAAAGTTATTAAAACAATTTGAGCCTGTCAAAGAATAGTGTTGTACACAAGTAAAAATACATATCCCTACTAATTGTTGAGACCCATATGCATTGAGAGGGAGGCTTAAGGTTGGTAAATAAACTAATTTCCATTTTAGATTGAGGATTGTGCAATAAAGCACTCTGGATCACAGCACTCTTTCTTTTTAAGTGGACAATCATGATCTCAGGTCAGATCTTACAGCAGTTTAATTCATCTCTGTCTTGTGTTCTGTTTTAATTATATTCTAGCCTTGTGCCGTGAGGTATAGGGTACCACAGAGGTCTGTTCGGGGTCTGTTACCATTCTTGTAACAGAGCTAAACTAAAACCTGTAACTGTCTTGCTGCTGTTAAGAACTGATTATCAACTCATTTCCTGCTTCTGAACTCAGCCAAGACAGAAGTGACAATCATTGCACCTGCAAGTCTGAGTCATCTGCAAAATAATTTCACCGTATCCCTGCATGGTGATCTAATTCAGTCCAACTATAATCAGGGATCTTAGTTCGTTCTTTGGCAGGATGTTTTCTGTCGACCTCCTGCAAACTGTTGAGAATTTGACAGCCCACATTCTTACCGGCGCAAGTAAATTTGAACACAGTACTCCTGTGCCAACTTTAGTCCACTGGCTTCCTGTTCAGGTGAGAGCAGACTTCAATGTGTTGCTTCTCATCTACAAAATAATCACTGGGATTGCACAAACTTATCTATCCTTATCTATCTGATTTGGTGAAGCCATAAGTGTCAGGAGAAAGACTGTCAGTAAGGGCCTTTCCTTTTTCGTGCACCAATATCGTGGAACAATGTCCCTCATGACAACAGAAAACCTGTTCCGTTGATGTATTTTAAAGCAATATCGAAGACTCCCTTGTTTACCGCTGTATATGATTCCTGAGTGGGATTTGTGTGAGTGAGTTTCATTTCTGTCTCTGAGCGTAGCTGTTAGCACTCACAGCAAGAAGGTTCCTAACGCAATCCGGATAAGGGCCCTTTCAGTGTTGCATATTTTCCAGCTTGCACTGTTATTTTTTTGTTTTTCTTTAGAATCTGCTTTGTATGTGTGGAACAATGTTAACAAAAGAGGAGCGCAAAAGTGAAAGTAAATATATAATTGTTATTGATGCGTTTATTTAACAGCTTATATGCATGAGATCATTTCTTCAGATCGCCTTCTAATATCTGTTCATTCATAAATTAAAAGGCGTAGCGCCTCAGGGGGAACACTGTATTTTGTACCAAGAAATTGTGTATTTTGCACCTAAATTCAGACCATTGTGGTAGCTATGCACCACATATTTTTGGTGGCTATTCTTGCAACCGCGACTTGATGACTGATCGCGAAAAACCTGACAAGCATGAAACTATTATTTCTTTTTTTTTTTTTTCTTTAGAAGAATGTTTCACGAACAAGCCTCCAGTACTGTGGACGCTTTTAATGAAATATTCACATAGCCGCGCTCTTTTCCCCTTGAATTTGTCACCTTGTGTCCGCACAATGGATGGGCTTGTTATCGAAAAACCTGATATCTTCACATCTTACTCAGCTGCCGCAATTAACACTTGTCCTTTTTGATCTTTTAAAACTCAAGGTAATCCAATCATCTGTCCTACATGAATGATCACAGCTTCGCAGTTCAGTACGCGACTTATGAGGTGCTCACTAGCTCATTTCTGATTTTTTTTCTTTTTTTTTTTTCTCGTTCCAGAGCATCCCTGCCATCTTATTAAAAAAATACCCCATGTTCTGTGCCATTCACATCCTATTTGGCGAATATTCTTAAATCATCTCTGACACTATGTTCATTTGATACCGCATACGCGAAAAGAAAAAAAAAAAAGATGCTCAGTTCTTTTTTCCATTAATTGTTTGTACTACACTCAGTTGTTTCACTAATTGACATTTTTATTTCTCACACTGCTCTTTGAGAATAATTAACATTGATTTCAACTATGCACTTCCCTTAGCTGGAAAGCTCTCAGCTGTGTTATCTGACAGGTTGCACGCTGCAGCAGATTTGATGGCAGCTGGACCTAACCAGCTCTGAAGGCGACGACCATGCGCTATATGTATCCATCAATTCACAGCACTCGGACCGTATCGATCACTCAACGTATATATGCTCAGAGGCAGGAGAACAACATATCCACTTGATGGGCGTGCCATTTTCAATGTTGCCAATGAAAATAAGTGAGGCAGTTCAATTTAAACACCATCCAATCTTTTGCGTCCAATCTTTATTGCTTTTTTTCACAAATTATATGTATACAATTCAAGTGGAGGTAGTGTAATTGTATAAGAACCTCTATATCCACCTGAAAACACTGAGATTACGCTGCTATTCTCATTTTACAGTAGCTGCCAGAATTTTAGTTCTTCCTCTCCACCATCATTCAAATAACCAGAAAATGTTCCCTCTTTTCCACTAACATTTAGAACTATTATTGAATCATGAGGTACGATCACAAGAACTTAATGAATATTTAACTGAAATACTATCACTGCATTTAAAAACACAGCATGCTACTTAAGATGAGAATTCAACCGCTCATTTATGCAACCTTGCTCCAGCGCCATAGTAAGTGCAATGCTGCATGCCTTGTAAATTTCATATATATGTTTCATCTAGACTTCCTCATCCTCTGTTGATATTATTGTGTCAAGCGCAGGGCGAAATTTGTCTCCTCGTAGTAACAGAGGGAGTCTTCCTCCGCCTGCAGCCAGGTTCTGGGGCCTGCATGTGTTAGATTGATGCTTGCTTTCTGCTTGGTGAGCACAAAAGAGAAAGGAGGGAGGTAGCAGCAGGACAAGAAGGGGTGGGTGGGTGTTTGGGGTGGGTGGGGGCAGTGGAGGGAAGAAGGGTACTTCAAAGAGAGACCCCCGGCGTTGTGCCTTAGGTTTCCATCTGTCGGCAAGTTGGGAGCAACTTATACAGAATGTGCTCACACATACTTGTAAACATCATCATCATGCATGCATATAATAACATACACACACACACACACACACACACACTTTGTGGCCAAGAGGGGACATTGACAGAGAAGGATGACACAGAGGCTGACAGACAGGCAGATCCTCAGGGGCTTTGCCTGATAGGAGCGACTGCATGCAGGGCTTTGTGCATTTCAAGGTTTTGGTGTCTTTAGAGCCACCCAGGGCACTGTCCTAAATCCAGTGGGATGAATGCAGATGATCAGAGGAATATAGAAATGGCCACAACCCTGATAGACTGAGGTGTCACAGTGTAGTAAATCAATCAACAGTGAATGCAGGAAAGGAAAAAAATATATATAAAAAAAACATGCACTGTGCCTGTGGTTGTTGTTTGTTAGGCAGCTTTAGCTAACCTGTTCCAATTTTGTGAATGTTTCATCATCTAAGCCCTCCCCTCAGCCCACTGCAAAACATTTCTTGCAGATAAAGGAGCATCTTATCTAAGGAGAAACCCTTTGAACAAACATTCAGACCCTCTTTATTTTGTGGCAGTGACAATAAGATCATAAAATACAAAAGGGCAGTGGAACACAGCTCCTAAATTCTGCCGCCTTGCAAGGGATAATAACAGTGGCGGTACATTCATGCGTGCACTGAATGATCTTCACCCCCGGCCAAAAGCGCACCGGCTCTGTTCAGCTGGAGCAGAGTGACATGGGGGAGCCCTGGAGGACAGGTAACGTTATCTGTTTGAACAGGTGCTTGATTGATGCCGCTCCCATGTCTCTGTCATATGTGGAAATGGGGCTGAGGGATAGTTGGTGTTGTTTGGCATCAAACAGCAAGTCGAGAACCACCCCCAAAAAAACCTGTGAGCCGGATTTGTGAAAAATTAAAACGATTATAAAGTTGAGGCCTCATTTTAAATAATGAAGAAACCTTCTCCCTGCTTGTGTCAGTGCAGAATGAAAGGGTATGTCATTGTGAGCGTGGAGGGCAGGAGTTTTCCAGCGGTGGAGTTGCAGAGAGGGGATAATTCTGAAATGAAGGTGAGCGTTCAGCAGACCCGCTGATAAGAGTGGAGAGTTGAATTCAAAAGCCGGGTCGACCTAAAGCACAGAATACATATTTTAATCGTGGAACACATGCAAACCCATGGGGCCAGGTGAGGATTAATTTAGTTGAAGGGAATCTCGGGCGGTATTAAGACAGCTAGGTTAAGTTACTATCTGATGAATACTTGCTGAAACAACAGGAAAGAGGGGGACGGATATGGAAATGAAGACTTTGAACGCAGGCATCCTTCGCTGCAGTGTTGTACTGGGTACTAAATGAAAAGAAAGAAAAAAAAATGTTTAAGTGGTAATTATATACCACAGCTTACTTACGCTGTTATTAACACTTGTGTTGCTGCGAAGGGAGGGATTTGGTGCTAACTACCAATGGTTTCTTGCTGTCTCAACTGGCTACCAGTTACCTGTTACCCAAACCTGCTTCAATGAAAATGTTGTGGTCCTTTAAGACTTTTTCCTGTGAGATGGCCCGTCTGAGAAATAGCCGAGGCAGGGACTATTAGTATGAAGAGTAATGATCATGGTGGCTGAGACCAATCAAACATTGCCAGAAACCAATTGCTCTCTCAGAGGGAGGCCCGTCCTTTAATATAGGAAGCATTCTCTCACCTGAAATATATTTTACGGAGAAAAAGTGGGGCTGTTGAAACTGAAGTTTCAATCAGATGGTTTTCATAGAAGGCCAGATGCTGCTGTTTGAAACTCTGCTTCTTTTCTTTTTGGCTGCTCCCTTCTGGGTCGCCATAGCGAATCATCTTCCACCATGTAACTCTATTCTCTGCATTCTCTTCTCTCACACTAACTAACTTCATGTCCTCTTTCACTCATACATAAATCTCCTCTCCTTTGCTGACCCACAGTGGCACAATTTCCTCTTGTGCCCTGTAAATTATAAGCGGTAGTTGTTGACCTGGTCCTTGACCGACCCAGTATGGAAGACACAACTCAGTGCGTACGACCAGCTCAAGGAGATCACTGGCTTGTGCCCCCTTGAGGCCTCATTTTGAAACCGTATCAGGTATTCCTTTCCAATGGAATTGTATGATAGCAAAAATAAATTTTTCGCTGAAAACCCTATCAATGGTTTGATATGGAACAGAGGCTTCCTGTCTTTGAAACGTGGCTTAGGACAGACTTCTAAGAGTAGGACATAGATCCCAAATGGACTCCCATCATCAGAATGCTGGGAAACAGAGAATTGCAAGGCCTGGCCATTTGCAAAACTGGGCTCCACAGGATTATTATGATTAGCAACTTAGATACATTTGGTCAACTCTAACCAGACAGCCGTTGTTTTGAGGATCATTTTAGCGTTTGGTCAATCCAACAGTTATCCTGCCTGAGATTGGATCATCTAATCAACTCTCCAAAATAGCACATTGAAAGCTTTTTCTATTCCATGTACTTTTCTCTGTGATGTCACACCACGTTTGCGAATGGGTATTTTACCCCTTTTCTGTCTTTAGTTTTGTTCTCAAGAACATTGAGCATTTTTTTTTTTTTTTCCTGTTTCAAAGACTACTGAGATTTTTCTTTTGAAACGTGTGTATGAATAAAATTTGCTTTGACTTACATCACATCAAAAACTTTCACCAAATCTTTGAAACCCACAAACTCGCTTAATGCTGAACACATTTACATAAAATATACAGTTATGGCCAGTCTCACATTTCAACTATTAGACTTGATTCCTTTTCTAAGCAGGGTATGCACAGCATCCTGCTACAGATAATTGGCCATCTTTAAAATTAATTTAAATTTGTTTCATATAATGCTAAGAATATTGGAGTAAACAAAGACTCACGGAAACATCTTACTGACATTATTCCTCAAACATCAACACAAATTATTTTTCTTTCATCACAACTCGAGACAAAACTCTTGAGCAAGGTTGCTTTTATTTATTTAATATTCATTATTCTGATCATAGTGAAAACAACAAGGTTAAAAAACAAGGTAGTGTGTGTTGTTACTTCACCATCTAATGTAGAGCCCATAAATAGAAAATGCAGAAGTAGAAATTGGAGGATCCTCTATAATCCCATTGGTATCAAAAAAATTAACTATATGTCTTTCTCAAAACTAAGGATTGACTTAAAAGAAAAAAAAGGAGCAAAGATAGGTGATGATAAAAGAAAAGACAAAACACATTTAGAGCTAGGTGATATCAAAAGGAATCCAGAATGGGCACGATTTTGAAGCAAATCAAAAAAGCAGTGGAGGACAAAGGTTGTCGTATGATACGCACTGATGTTCCGCTGTGCTGGTACACGCTTCTGACACACAATATTCTTAGTTCTCGTCTTCAGCTGAGGCAAGCATTGAAAGCATTTCTGTCAGTGGATCAGTTGCATGCATGCATACGCATTCAGATATGCCACAGACACACCACAGTGTTTGATTGGTGCATGTAAATATATTGCATATGTGTGTGTATGTGTGTGTGCATGTGCATTCACACACTTGGTGATGGTGAAATTCCCAATCCAAAAGTACCTTAAAGGCGGCCACTCTTTCAGAAAGTTGCATCAGTCTTGCGCCTTACCATCAAGCCTTCTGTGCTTTCCTGGGAAAACAATAGCTTATCAACCCCCCCACTTGTCCGCATCTGACAACATCAGCATTCAAGTCCTCTTTAGCACCCAGACAGCGATGAGCTACTTAGCAGTGCGAGCCCATAGGATTAACTGCTGATCTACTCATTCACTTTAAGCACTGCAAACAACAGACTTGATGATAGCAAGGGTTTAAAAGTTGGAGGTGAGGCACTTATCGCAAGATGAGCCACTTGATGTCTCATCTTTCACTTTGTAAACTTTCACTGCGGTGAGAGTGACGAAAACAGGGCTTAATGACTGCGCGATGATACCGGTGGCCTCTATGTGGGAAGAACAAGGTATGGCCAGAGTTCACGCATCCAAAGCAGCGCCATTCAAACGTACGTAGACTTCTTTTTGTCTCTGGGAGCCCATTAAAGCACAAAGTCTGGTCACAGTATGGTCAGCTAGTGAGAGGACATTGAAGTGCACTCAAGCGCTTTATTGACAGGAAAAGCTGGAGGAGGTTTTTATTTTGATGTATTCTGGGTTAAATAAGAGTGAATTATTCAGAGGTGTATGAACCTAAAGCTCTCAATAGATGGTGTCAGTTTTATTACTTGGTTTACTATTATTGTTTGAGATTCATTGAGGTTAGGCCCTGAGCCGTGGGTCTGATTTACTACAAGAGTATTGAGCAGACCAAGTATTCTCTCTTGTGTGAATCAACCAATTTCTATTTGGATGATTGCCTTGCAACCCCCATCACAAATATAAAACTCTGATTTGTTTGGCAGTCAGGAGAAAGATTGTTCTTAATCAATGTTCCCATAGTCTTTAGAAACAAACTGGCTATGACTTATCTGCAGCTCCCCGAAAGAACGGCAAACATGCAAAAAGCTCAAATACAAAGAGTGGGAATGTTATTATATTTTTTTTTATTTCCTTTTTCTTTGTCATTTCCATTTGATGAAGTGTGAGATAGATCAAAACAAACCTCCACAACATCATCTTCCAGTTGGTTCCAGTCTCGAGCCGTCAAGGGAACAAATGTTTCTTTGGGATCAATGACAGGATCTTCAGTGTTTACAGAAATACTATATGGTGTGTGTGTGTGTGTGTGTGTGTATGTGTGTGTGTGATACAATTTACTCAGGAAGTCCCATGACCCTTTCACTACAACACACATGGTCGTGAGCACTTCCCCATCTCTCATAACATCCCACTCAACCACATGCATAAAAATGTTGCAAATAACTGTCAGCCTGACTTCTCAACTTCTCCACGATAAGTCCCAGGGAGAAAAAAAGCATGCAGCTCAATGTTTCTTTTTCTGCTGCCAAAAGGATGCAAGACCACTATATTTAGAAACCGGACATTTTCTCAAAGCATAGCTGGGAAGAAGTGAGGAAGGAATCCTTCCCAATTTTCAAGCCCAAAGTTAGAAGAAAACCTCCGCCTGTATTTTTTTTCTTCTTCACATTACTGAACCACTTTTTGCCCTCAAGAAGTAACTGAGCTACAGTGCAGGGAATAGTGTTATGGAAGCATTTTAGATCCCCAAATCTTATTCAGTAAAGATTAGTCTCAAAGTTTCTGCTTGCTTCAAAGTATCTTTTTTTTTTTTTTGAGAAATTAGCCTCAGCATTTCAAGTTGAATGAATATATTTAGCAGCGGAGAACGTCGGTTTACACTATGTGTCATGTAGACGATTAATATGAAATATTTAGACGAAAATGCTCCCAGTGAAGGTTGCACTAATTAGCACCAACACTACCCAAACAGCTCCCTCCACAAGTTCAGCAACCTCTAGTATTCTTTTTGCTGAGCGGTTCATTGCATTAATCGAACCACTCCTGCAGCGCCGTGTTTGTGGGGAAGGAACACTTCCCTCAGTGGAACAAATTAGCTCCATTAACCGTATGATAAAAGGGAGGATCTCCATTTCCCTATGTGAAGTCAAGCAGCTAAACACAGCTTCTTGTGATGCTTGATGAGGTTGATTTATTTATTTATTATTTGTTATACTTAAGCCCCCACCACCACCACCACCACCTCCCTTTTTTTTTGGAATAAAATCTATGTGGGATTTTCCACGTCTATTTAAAGATCAACAGGAAACAGCTCAAGAGTTCACCCCCATGCTGATGTCTCATGGGAGGTAGAGTTCATGGGAACTAGAAGTTTTTCTGAATTTTACATTTCTTCACATCCGCTGCCACGCTTGCTCACCACTAATCATTCTGTTCACCGCCACTTCCGTCAATCTTCTCTGTTTTATCACCGATCTCACTTCTGCCACTTCACCTCTTTCCAAGTCTCTTTCTGAACATCTTAGCTATGCTGCTTGGGGACTTAATAACCTTCCCGCTGCTCTTTTCCTCCTCTCACTCGGTTCCCTCTGTTTTCCTGAATCAGCTTAATTGCTATCCGTCATTCCATCTGCATGTTTGCCTCGGTGTCTTTCGCCTCTATCATGTTTCTGAACAGATCGGTTATTATCGTTCTTTGCCTGAATCAGCTATTTAAGGCTTACACATGTTAAACTGGCACACACACATATCTAATTCATCACATTAGTGATAGACCCTACCTGGATCCTACAGCTCTCTGACTCTCTTGGCTGGCCTGCACCCTGTTAAAATAAAAGCTGATTGGAAATCTAATAGGAGCCAAGATGATCTAGTAATGAAGGAGTTCATCTTTGGCCTCTTTCAATGATCCCTCCTGCCCCCCTTTCTTTCTTTTTTTTTTTTTTTTGATGAGTCAAATGAAATAACTAGGACAAACTAGATGGCCAATTGGAGTGAAGGATATTGAAAATATGTCTGCTGTTTTACAAATTGCTCCTCTAATACTTTGAAGTGGGTCGGGTCTTGTTTTATAGGTCAGTACTGCAGCAAAAGTCGATAGGAGAGTGCGCACCTCCGATTAGCTGTGTATTACATTACGCTTGACCTTAAAACAATGAGAATGCAATGCATACACTGTTCGAGCCGGGAGAACAATTTCGAAGTGCATGTAATGGGTTGCAAATTATTGTCAGGCTGTTGTTACACCAAGGCAAATATATAAATAAATGTATATTATTCCAACATGTTATACAATCTCCCAGCAAGTCTTCAGTCAATACTGTTACTAGTCAGTTATTCACCGCTGATCCAACTAGAAAACCCTTCATTCATGTGTGGAGCCCACCAGTCTTTGCGGCTAAGTGTATGAGTGTGTGGGTTGTGTATGTGACTCCTGGTTTATTTAACTTAACCTGCACTTACACATTCAACACAGATGTCCTATTATCTCAGCGTTTCCCTGTGTATGCATATCTTGGCTACACATGTTGTAACGCTGGGCCTCATCCATACACAAAGCCCTGTACAGAAAGCCCCACAACAGCTGCATTCAATTACATTTAATACCACAAGCAGAAAACACACGCTCTCTCCAGCCCTTGGCTCTAACCACAATCAACGACTTATTCAATAAGCTAAAAAAAAAACGCAGCTCAATGCTCTCTGTGCTGCACTGGCAACCCCCCCCCCCCCCTTTCCGTTCACACAATAAACCTTCATGAACAAACACATACTTCACCTTCAATGAGGGCAATTGTTTCTGTTTGAGGCTCATGTTCAGGTCAAAGTTAACCTCTCAGACGATAACTCTACCCGCGCTGCAAAGATAATAGCAAGATGAGAAGGGGTATGGGATTAGAAAGGAAATTAGCACATGCATGTATAAACAGTGCCAAGCATAACATCACTGAAGGAATGTGACACATTTCTTGCATTCATTTGAAGGAGCGTTATCTTGTAATCCCTTGAGAGTTTAGATACCCTGAGAGAAAGGAAAAGAGATGATCTGAAGAGAGTAAGGAGGGGATCTACTACACTTTCTTATCACAGATTTCAGGATAAAAAGTGCTGATCTTGGGATCCCCCATCCCCCACTCCTGAGGTGTACACTGAGTTACAAAGATATAGCTCTTATAAGCATGTAAAATACTGACAAAAACAAACAAACAAAAAAAAAAAAAACTATGTACACAAACAGGTACCCCCAATAAGGGGTTTTGTGATGGGAAATTGGGAAAAATGGATGCTTTCAAACCGCTCATCCAAAATGATTGCCAAACAACTCACGACTCTCAGATTTACAAGAAAAAGCAACAATCAAGATTGGAGATTGATGAAGTACAATGTTCTCCATCCATGGTACTAAAATGGGGGGTGTAATCTTCATCCCTCAACAATGAAATTGGTCAAAGCCCCAAGAAGCAAACAGACCCTGAACAAAAAGGCAGCTGACCTAATAGATTACAGAATCCAGGGGGAATGCAACTACCTCTTCTTCTTCTTTATCGTTCAGCTTTTCCGTTTATGGGTTGCCAAAGTGAATAAACCTTCTCCATCTAACCCTATTCTCTGTATCTTCATCTCTTACACCAACTACATCTATAAATCTTCTCTTTGGTCTTCCTTTAGACCTCGTGCCAAGCAGGTCCAATTCCAGCATCCGTCTACCAATATATTCACTATCCCTCCTCTGCACATGACCAAACCACATCAGCCTGGCCTCTCTGACCTTCTCTCCAAAACATCTAACACATGCTGTCCCTCTGATAGACTCATTCCTGATCCAATCCATCCTCGTCACTCCCAAAGAGAATCTCAACCTCTTCATCTCTGCAACATCAAGCTCTGCTTCCTGTCTTTTCTTCATTGCCATAGTTTACAAACCATACAGCATTGATGGTCTCACCACTGTATTGTACACCTTTACTTGTGTTCTGGCTGATCGCATAGTTCCATCGCATAGTACCCGTAACACTTTACTCCACCCATTCCAACCTGCTGGAAACTGTATCTTAGCCTTTTCTCCAAACTCTCCATTGCTCTGGCTCTTTGTACTTCAAATCTTTCACCTTCTTGATCCCCACTCCCTGTTACTCCATGGTTCTACTTGGGTCCCTCTCATTTACACACATATTCTGTATTGCTGCGATGAACCTTCATTCCTCTCCTTTCCAGAGCATACCTTCACCTCTCTAGATTTCCCTTATCCTGTTTCCCATTCTCACTACAAATCACAAGTTCATCTGCAAACATCATGGTCCATGGAGATTCCTGTCTAACCTCATCTGTCAGCCTGTCCATCACCACTGCGAACAAGAGCTGATCCCTGATCGGGTCCCACCTCCATCTTGAACCTCTCTGTTACCCCCACAGCACACCGGACCACTGTCTCACAGCTAGCATACATGTCCTGCACCAGTCTAAAATACTTCTATGCCACTCCAGACTTCCTCATAAAATACCAGAGCTTATATCCTCTCTTGGCACCCTGTCTAATGCATTTCCATGTACTCTTTCTACGCATGAAACCATACACTGCTCACAAATGCTGACATCTGCTCTCAGTCTAGAGAGCTCTCCTTAATATCCAACCAAACATCCAAGTAATCATACGGCCTTTGTTTTGCATTTGCGACCACTATCTTTACTTTGCATTACTTCTCCCTGTACTCCTGTCTGTTCTCTTCCTTTCTCTGTACATACTCCTGCACTTCCTCTCTCCCTGACCAGCAAGGACCTTTCTCAACTCCTCCCTGAAAACGATACAACACTCTCCCCTTTTCAGTTCCATCACTTTGTCCTTTACTTTGCCTTCGTCTTCTATCTTTCTTGTCACCAGTGTCGTCATACAGACCACAATCCGAATTTGTCTGGCTACATGCTCACCGACTATTACTTTGCAGTCACTGATCTCATTCATATCATCATCGATACAAGATATAGTCTACCTGTGTGCTCCTACTGCAGCTTTTATATTTATTACATAAGTTACCCTGTGGTCTTGCCTTTTCTGTAAAAAAGTATGTGTTCCTATCCTGGATACAAAACTTGCCCATCACTGCTTCATCACCTTGATTGCCTGCACCAACATGTCCATCGAAGTCTTCAATAATTTCCACTCTCTTTCCTCTGGGAATATTCTGTATCACCTCATGTAACTCACATCCCACCTGTGGGGCATAGCCACTAACAATATAGAGCATCACACCTTCAATTTCCAGTTTCAGACTCATAAGTCTGTCTAACACTCTTTTCACCGCCAGAACATTCTTCTCAAACTTCTCCTTCAAGGTAACTCCTACTCCATTTCTCTTCCTGCCAATACCATGATAGTAAAACGGAAGCATCGAACAGTGTTGCTGAAAAAGGCTGGGGGGAGTGTAACATCGTGGCAGAGAAGGCATACATGGAGTGTCATAACCAGGTGGCTAACATTGTACACAGGAACATTTATACCAAGGAGGCTCTTGCCCAAGGTGGAAAACTCCTCCAAGGATGATCCAGAACAACCAAGGCAAGATTCTGTGGGATTTCCAATTCCAAACAAACTGGGGATGGAAAACTGTAACTCTAAGGAAAACAGCTCCACCGTACTCCATCTGCGATCTCTGTCTAGAAGAGCACAATTCGGGGAACAACTAGGATTCTGTGCAGAACCCTCGAGCTCCCAAGCCTCAGGTAGAGAACCTCAGCTTGAAATGAGACAATATACATATTGACTGTTTATGCGTGTGTGCTTGTGTCTGTCTATCTATCTATCTATCTATCTATCTATCTATCTATCTATCTATCTATCTATCTATCTATCTATCTATCTATCTATCTATCTATCTATCTATCTATCCATCCATCCATCCATCCATCCATCCATCCATCCATCCATCCATCCATCCATCCATCCATCCATCCATCCATCCATCCATCCATCCATCCATCCATCCATCCATCTTGCTCCCTTGCCATCTGAAAGAGTATTTATTTCCACTTTGACAATCAAGTTTAAGGGGGTCTGTCAGTTAGAACAATAAAACTTTTGATTGTTATCTTAAGTGAACAGACCCTCATATGTCCCCAGTGGGTGTTCTGAAACCGCACTCAGAGAAGTTGTTCAAAGGCCAAAGAGAGAAAAACACAACCAAATGTTACAAGGCTTGGATTTAATAGTTGATTTAGGATGAGGATACATAGTTTTAACAGTACTTCCCAAGTTTTCAAACAGCCTTTTTGTTCTATGAATCACAAAATTAGTAGTTCTCCCTAGTGCCTGGCTGGGGCTGATATAATTCATAACTCTTGCCAATAGTGTTGGTGAAATTCATCCATTCTTTTCTTCTTGAATCAAAGAGCTTGGCAAACCTGCTCATTATTTACCATTGAATTACCGTCATTGACTAAAAAAGTTTTACACCAGTTTTGCACTTTGAGTCAATTAAACATTCAAAATTTGTAAAGTTCTGTCTTGGAATCTGGGGATCTGTGAGGCGGCCCAGAGTGTATCGCTCTGATTTCATCTTTTGATAAAAGGGATGTGGGTGAGATGTGCAACTTGGGAACATTAATCTCTCCTTCCACTTATAAGAACCATATAAGATTCATTGGATTCAATAGATGAACATTTAGAAAATCAGCTTATAGAAAAATTGTATTGATTGATTACAGTTCCTGCCAGTTGTCTTAATAACAAAACACATTTATCAACATTGAAAGCACATCTGCTGTTGCTGATTTAACTTGTGTGAAATTTGTGGGGGAAATTTGAGAGTGGTGAGACATGAATATAATATCTTTTACATGAAGTACAGCACAAAAAAAAATTATAGATCATTTTAAGCTTGAGCTCACAGCGTAAAACTCTTATAAGATGGCTGTGATATGTTGAATAAAACTTTCTTTCTTTACTTTCTTTATTGATTGTGCAGCTTCTGTTATTTATCTTAAATACAAAATGCACAGTAAGTTTAAAGTAAATACATGCCCTGTTTACCAGCCATTTGAAAAAGATTTTTTTTTTTTTTTTTTTTGATGAATTCATCTGCCTTTCATATATTCTGAGATGTAAAGTTCTTTGGTTTTTCATATATTAGTAGGTTGCATTCAGCAGGACCCTTGGAAAAAAAAAAAAAAAAAAAAAAAAAAGGTTATGTTGTGGTCAAACCCCCTCCACTCTTTAATATTGGTGAAACACAGTGCTGACTGTGCAGGAACTACATAATTGCTCTCTGTGGATGTGGAAGTAACATGGAAAAAGGTCAAGACTCAAGGGATTTGCCATGCCAAGCTCAGTAACTGGCATTTTCCAAGCTCGTTGGGATAACTAACAACCTAATAACTAGCTTACATCCGCCCAGTGGCTGAATTACATTGATAGAGCTTGGGTCATGAGCTAAAATGAATAAATAAAATTAATTAAAAAAAAACACACGCATTGGAATATGGAAATTGAATTATTATTTTAGTCACCATTTGAACTCCCTTACACGTGTACTATATTGTATGGGTATATACAATCATATAATTTTCTCTATTGTATCATGAGCATCAAATATTCAGCCATGGCTGAACCTCACTCCGTGTCGTCTTTTCTGTATGTGTGTCTTGAACACAGAGTGTTGTGATGCGTCTAGTGCAGTAGTTCGATTGAAGGTGCACACATATTTCCTGCCTGCTTGCTACCTCTCGCTTACAGAACTGCCGTTAGCTCGCCCATGTAGTGAATCGAGAAGCGACTCATGCATCAGTCTTCTCCTGCCAGTACAAACCCTCTCCATCACCAAAACTCCTACCAGGCCTCCCTGTGGCACACATGGTAACTTGGGCCTTGCAGCCCCAAGCTAACTTGGTAGGGAATCTGGGTGCAGCAGTGGGCCCCAATGATATTTCGTGCTGGACGCCCTGGCACCTATCAACCTCTGCCCCACTGCCTTGTGCCTTGAGTGAGTCTGGGATGACAAAAAGCTAAGGGAGCAGACCGCGACAGAAAAAGCAACGTGCGGGGCACACACAATAGGGGGTACTCTTGAAAACTGGAGCTCCAGCAGCCCCCTGCAACTGCTAGAGTGCTGGTTGTCTTGGGCCCTCCTTGGCACCGCATCAGGCCCTCCAGCAGTGAAGAAGTGCTGCATGCGCAACCCCAGCGGCTAAATAATCCCCCTCCACAGGTATCCATCTATGTCTCGGTCAGACCTTGGTCAAAGTCTTGTGGCAATGGGGTTTCTAGTGAATGTGCTGGAAGCTGCTAATTAGAACCCTGCACACCAGCGGCACAGGGCTATCGATGGTCCTTAGCAGCTTGGGTTGAGTGGCAGATCCTGGCAGATCCTGGCAGACCGCTGTGTGTTTAAGGATCCCTATTTAGGAGCCACACTGCTTACCCTGATTGGGGAGGGGCTGAGGAAACCTGACCTAAAATTTGCCCAAGAACATCCAGGATAGGGAACCACACCTACTGAGACATTACACCCAGCAGTTGAAATAAACATAAGAACATGATCCCTGTCAAAGTTTCTACATGAAATATACAAATCTTCCTGGGCAATCATGGAGTCAGTGACAGGCCACAGAGGAGAACTGCACTTATTGCAGCAGAACTTTACTGCTACATTGTTGACATTGCTGCTTAGTGAAACCAGGCTCCTAGATGAAGGCTCCCTTAAGGAAGTAGCGCAGGGTTACACTTTCTTTGGGAAGGGAAACCCAAAAGGAAGGCAGCACGAGCATGGTGTGGAACTGGCAATTTTAAAAAAAAAAAAAAAAAAAGACTTCCAGAAACACCAATTGGCATAAGGCTTACGTCGCCAATGGTCCCTCTGGCCAAGAAATGATAATGATATCCCACCCTTCTTAGTGTTTATGCTCCGACTCCCATCAAAGGATGACGTGAAGGACCACTTCTACCAAGTAATAGATGAGGCTCTCCATCACATACCCGAAGAGGACATGGTCTTCTTGTTGGATGATTTCAATGCCAGAGTGCAAAGACAGCAAACAGCAAAGTGTGCAAGGGAGTCATTGGGAGACATGGTATTGGTCATGTCAATGCTAATGGCCTGCATCTGTTAAAATTCCGTCCTGCACAGGACTTGATCATCACAAACACCCTCTTCCAGCTCAGAAATAAGCACAAATCATCCTGGATGCATCCATGCTGCAAACATAGGCACTTCTTGCAACATTGTGAGATGCTCTGATATAAAAGACGTCTTGAGTGGAACAGAGTGCTGAACAGACCATTGACTTATTATAACTAGTCTCCATGTGAAAAAAACGCCCTGCTATCCACCCCCAGAGGCCAGGGAAAAAGAGGCTTGACTGTGCCTGGCTTGAAAAGTCTATAGATTGGGACAATCTTCGCTGTTCCCTGACTGAAAACCTGAGCAATATTGAGTATTTGCTGCGCACAGATGTCTCCTTTAATGCTAAATTGTCTCCTGTCAGCTTCAGGATCTATGAGGCAGCAGCCCAATCCATCGGCCAGTGGAGCAGGGAACCCTAGGACGGGTTTAATGATAATACAGGCAAAATCACCACCATGCTGGAGCAAAAGCATGCAGCGCACAGTGCTGTACTCAACAAGCCCACATCAGCTGCACAGCGGGGGAAATGGCTGACATGTAGGAGAGGGCTGCAGTCAAGACTGCGTGCCCTGCAGAACAAGTGGTGGACATCAAGGCTAATGAGATACAATCATATGCCAATAACAAAGATATGCACAGGTTTTATGATGCAGTGGAAAACATCTATAGCCCAAGAAACTGTACAGTCTCCCCCTTGAAAGCTTCTGATGGTACAACCCTCATCAAAGACCAGAAGCTCATCATCAACAGATGGTTGGGACATTTTGGAACAGACCCCTCAATGTTGGGTGAGTTACCTGATCACACCACCATTAAAGACTTCGATCTCTCACCAACCTTTTTAGGACGTTAGATGTGCAGTAAGATTGTTGAAGAACAATAATGCCCCTGAGCCTGATTATTGCAGCAGAACTTTACTGCTACATTGTTGACATTGCTGCTCTTAGTGAAACCAGGTTCCTAGATGAAGGCTCCCTTAGTCTTATTTTTATTCTTATTCTTATTCTTATTCTTATTCTTATTCTTATTCTTATTCTTATTCTGATAACATCCCTGCGGAGATTTTCAAGCAAACATCGCAAACATCATCACTATCTACAAAGACTAAGGAGATAAGTGCATCTGTGGCAACAGCCGTGGCATTTCTCTATTTGTGGTTGTTGGCAAAGTCCTGGCTAAAGTCATGCTGTGCAGACTGGTGGATAACATCTCAGAGCAACTGCTGCCTGGGTCATGGTGTGGATTTAGAAGGAACCGAAGTACTGTGAACATGATCTTTACAACAAGGCAACTTCAGGAGAGGTACAGAGAACAAAACCAGGACCTCTTCATGTCTTTCATTGACCTGTCAAAGGCTTTTGACACCATCAACAGGGAGCTCCTATAGAGTATCCTCCTGAAATTTGGCTATACAAGAACATTTGTAATACTCCCAGTCCCACATTGGGACAATGCCATGTGTCACTACTGGAGGTCAGGAATCTGAACCATTTATTCTATACTGATGTGTGTCAGGGATCTGTCCTTTCTCTAGTACATTTTAATAACCCTCCTGCTCTCTGTTAAACTGCTGTTATGTGAAAAAAATCAAGAAGTACAGTGGTATCATGGTGGACTTCAGATTCGACAGAAACCTTTTTCACATCAGAAGGCTTCAGGCTGTCACAAAAGTGGCTTCTGAACTCATCAGTGAGCTACAGTATGCAGACGACTGTACAGTTGTGGCCCACTCGCCAGAAGCACTTCAAGCTATACTCATAGCGGCTGCAAGTGCCTATAGCAGACTGGGTCTCTTTGTAAACGTAGCAAAGACCAAGGTACTTTGCCAGTGGGCAGCTTCATCTGCTCTGACTGTCAGACAGTCTGGATCGAGAATTGGACTCTATAGCCACAGCAAGACTCAGAAATAGCTGAGGCAGGATTGTCATCATCGGACATGATGGACAACTTAGAGAGAGAGAGGGATAGCTTTTTCTAATCTTAGGTTTATAAGACCAAATATACTCTATGTTTGAATGTTTTGGTTTGATACAGAATATTTAGGCACCTTTCAAAACACAGACCCTGGAGATGACAATTGAACACAGCTTATTCGGGGGAATTTGCAAAACCAGATGATGGGAAAAATACAGATATTTCGACATCAACCATAAGTCCAAATTTATCTAACCACGGCTCTCTGTTGCAGTAACCACTAAAGCCACTTCAGTAGGAAACTGCCATCTAGGACCTTAAATGCATTTTCACAAATACATCGACCTCATTGAAAAATGGAAAGTAGCTGGGCCATCATAGAAGTCTAAATATATTACAATATATTTATAAACATATGACACGTGCTTTTTCTAGAATTTGAATATTGCTTCAATCAAGGGGCCTCCCATAAGTGAAATTAGTTTCATACCGTGCTGAAAAGGAAATGATCATGTTTATTTAGGCTGCACATGTGCCGTCTCAGTGAGGTTTTCATGAATTGCTTGATTCAATCCTATCACACTGCATTCCAAATCCTAGAAATTAGACATTGGACGGATAAAATATGTATAAAGCATAGAATGTGTGTGATGATCATTACATTTTCTCTCTGCTATAAATAACAGCAATTTTCTTGTGAAATGTTTCAACGCATTTCTCTAAGAGCTATGTCGGTGTGCATGTTAAACTCCTGCATGTTTATTACGATGGCAAATCTTTATGTTTGCTCAGAGGGAGAGAGAAGGGGTAAGACACTGTTAATGATGTAGAAGATGATAAATCAAGTGCTAGCTCTGACTCCTGATCTTGCTATTTAGCCAGAGCTCATTTATTTATTCAGGCAAAGAGGCATAAGAAGTCGTGTGCGTGTGTTTTTGTCTTTGTGCGAGTGCGTTCGCGCGTGCTGCGAGGTATACTGTAGCTTCAATTTATCCGATGATTATGTGACAGTGTGAAAGTCCTCTATTCCAGCCAAAGACAAAGGGCAAGGGAGATTGCCCTCATTCAAAATATCCATTTGATATTTCATTTGCTGCTCAAAGTTTCACACTCATTTCCAGGAGGACTTCTCATGGAATTCTTTAATGTAAAGGGAAATTGAAATACGCTCTGACGGCTCAAGATAAGATTTTAATTTGCTACTGTAAATTGAAGCTATTTGTCTTTGAACCTAAACCCCTGTCGCAGGGATCTCAGCAAGCGATATATTCAAATTAACCCAAATGTAGAATCACACAGAGGCGTGTCTTCTTTTCCTTTTTTTTTTTTTTTTTTTTAATTTTGAAGGCAGTTTAGTGAACTGGGTTGAGGCCACTGCAGAGTCATAAAAGAAGGTAACAGGAGTGTTTTTTTTAATTAATATATATATTTTTTTCTTTTTATTTGTGCGTTTGTGTGTGTGTGTGTCAGGAATCCACATGTTGGACCCAGAAAGGTACCTAGTATCTATTCTTCCTCACCAGACAACTGCTCCCCTTTGTCATGATATTTGATTTTCCCTTTGCCTTCTTTTTATCTCCCTCCAGCACTCTTGTCCATTGCCTTCATCACCTCTGTCCTTCTCAACATTTGTCAGCTCATTACTTCTCCCCATCACCAACACTGATTCCCATTTATCCCTCCCACATATTACCACAGCTGCTGACCACAACATGTTGATTCCTGATTTATACTTGTCCAGTAGCCATTAATGACCAATGGCCACTTACAGAATACAATGTTATACTGTTTATTTCAGTTTTATGGAGTTCATAGAAAATGGTGGGAAGTACTTCTGAAGAAATCTGATAGCAAAACAGGCTCTCACATACGCACAAACACACGAAGCAAAGTGCTCTTATTGAACACAAATGGCAGTCTCTGGTATCTGGACATTATAATCATTTCCGTATGTGACCCTGCTGCCACACACAGCCGTATTAACACATACAAGAACACTGAAGCCGTTGAGTTTCTCAGGGGAGGTAGAAAAACAAACACAAGTTAAACATTAGGTTCTTTACTTCCCCCGTCTTTATTTTCTCGGAACAGGAGCGTTTTAAGAAAGGACGAAAGCCACGGGTCCCCGAAGAATTACAGAAAGTGTTTGAATAAGGCAAATTTACGGCGTCGTGCAGGCTGCCGCGTCTTACCATCGAGGGGGGGTCGATTGAATGGAATTCGCCTGTATGAATGTGTCATTGATCAGTGTGTTGCTGTTCATTTCTCACTTTGATGAGAGCGACACAGGGAGCAAGGCAGTATGAACAGCCAAATAAATGTCAAACTGAGAGAGTGTTAATCGTTTACGACTGTGCGCACACAGCCAAATATAAGTCTGCGTTTAGGATGTTAATTGATTTCTTTGGAGTTGTACTGTTCATAAGTAATTACACTCAAAGGAATGTAGATGTTTCGGTATTCATTTAGTTGTTTCATTTTATTCAGCATAAATATGTAGTTTTTACATGTTCAAGCGTCAACAGCTGTGATAATTTCTTAAATTAAGCCATACCCATATCGATATTTCATGAATTCAGGTAGATTGAAGCTCATTATTTTGCCCCCTTATGTATCGTACTGCCTTAAGCAGATTTGAGAATTCTCCCTGTAGGAAATTGCATGCAACTTTTACCCAGAAATTGGCCAAGGAACAATTTCAGTCCCCTCTTGTTGAAACCTGACAGGGGTAAAGACTCTGTCACAGTGCAGCACTACATTATCGCAACACACTTGTCACAGTTTTGATGAGGACTGTGGCCTCCTGTCACACAGCAAGCCAGTGAAAGGCCCTTTATTTCCTTGACTGACCCTGATTGCAGCAACTCTTAAAACTGCCGTGACTTCTCAAAAATGTGATAATTTTACTGCCAAAGCCACGGTTAAAGTTTAGTGCAGTTTTGTCAAATAGAACTTTTTTTTTTTAACCTTTACTTAACCAGTAACTCCCAATAAGGTCAAAAGCCTGTGTTGCAAGGGAGACTTTGATTAAAGTTTGGGAAAGATCACCTCCACTCTTAAGTCTTTCCCTTCCAGCATTTTTTCAAAAGTTGTTGGCCGGCTACGTTTATTTGAACACCCACATAATTTCTCTGAACACTGACATTATCAAAAGAGAAAATAGTGATCGTAATTCTTGTTCTAGTCCCAACAATCAAGCAAGGGTGCCAACCGCTGTAAAAAAGAAGAGAGACACAGAATGTTATAAAACTTGGGGTTGACAAGTAGAGGAACAAGATGAAGCACTTAAAAGACAACTTTGAAATCAATGGACATTATTAAGGAGTAGAACTCGAAGGAAGCAGTAATACCACTGGGTGGATGCCAGCAGATGTATAACCTCACTGAATAAGACGGGACAAATACCCCGGTCTGATAATCCTGCACTGGGCCTGGCTCTGTGGAAGTTGTAGAAGGATGAACACACATTGACTTTAGGGTTTACTAGAGACACAGGGGGTTTACACATGGGGTTTACTAGAGATACCGACAGTGGTTCCCTGAACTTGAAAGAATCCTTTGTCTGGAGTAGAGGGCCTACCATAGTAGCAAGTACAACGACAAAGTTCTCTCATCAGCTGTGACAAGGCTCATCAACTCGGCTGAGACTGCATCTAATGGAAATGCAGATTCCTGAAATACATCAATACCAAGAGCTTTTTACTTAACTTAAAAAAAAAAATGTATCTTGGCAGTTCATGAAAAGGCACTTTATTGCCAACCATGTGTGCAGTCAAAGCTGAGCTGTGTTTTTGCAGGCAGTTTTTAACCATTTACCAGATTGATTTTCACTATGTAATACAAAGTTATGACAATATGCCAATATAAACAAGTGGGTAAAAGAGACAAACGGGTACTTGAAATGAAGAGCAATTTCACCTTCTTTTTTTTTTTTTTTATTCATATTTAAGTTAATGGTACAGGTTCCCCCTCCCTCTTTCTATTCAGTGTTCAAATTATGCACTTACAGATAGGCAGACTGCAAATTGCTTTAGTTGCATCCATGATGTCGGTCAATGCAATGCAGTGTCCATGTTGTCCTTCATGCAGCTATCTAGAAGCATGCAAACCTCTCGAATGAATCCTCAGCAGTACTTCATCCAAAGTGCTTGAACCTGCTCAACTTTTTAGTACACCCTCTACCTTGGCCTTACAGAATGTCTCTGGGGAAATTCAGTTGGTGACTACATTTAGGTGGGAAAGTGATGGCTCCTAAGCTCTGCATCACAAGCTCCCTCTTCAAACTGGCACGTTAAGATAGAATTATATTGTCTCACCAGTATCTGAGCCAGAACGCTCAACACCTTGTGTTTGTCATTGTCATTTTTTGCTTAACTGTTCCTGTTTTCTGTCAAGCTGATTTAAAACAACAAGCCACTTCCACCATTGCTTGGTAAATGCTGTAATTATTTGCGTGAGTCATATGTCACTTGTCAAATCCCCAGTCAAAAAACATAAACATCCACTAGCTTCTCACAAGGAAACTGTGAACAAATGCTGATTTATAGCGAATACATTTTTTTTTCTTTCTTTTTTTTTTTTTTTTCTTCTGAATGTGCCTGTGTGCATGTCACCACAAAATATGTGAAAATGAGGGGTTTGGTGGCATTGTATTACTCAGCTGCAGCCTCCTCTGCCTCCATCAAACATGGGCTGATAAATCAGGGACCGCTAAGGGTGCCTTTAAATAGTTTCTCTCTTCCCAAGATTAATTTGCCCTCAAAATCATTGCACTTTTGCTCAACAATTGCAGAAAAAAAAAAAAAAAAAAAAACATGCATACAACAGAAATTTCATTTATGAGAGAAGAATTATAACTGCAAGGAATTGATTGGGGAGGGGGGGTGAACAATGCTGTGAGGTCTGAAGCAAAGGAGGGAAGCTGAGCTTGGGAATAGATGAGAGGAATATTTTTAAGAAGTTTTATAACATAAGCGATGATGAACCCTGAATGCACTCCCAGGATTTGACATCAGTTCTCCACCCTTTGTCTGGCTCAACGCTGCTCACTCCTACCTCTCTCACAAAGCCCATCTCCACCCTTCACTGACAAGCCATTCAGTGGGGAAAACGCAACATTGATGGGCTTTGACCAGCAGCATTTTGTAGCCTGTCCATTTTTCAATAGACCCCCGTCCTCCTAGACTCATGACAAGACTTTGTAATGGAAATCTGTGACGGGCAAAACAGCACAGAAACACTGATCCCTGCCTTCATCTGTCGCAATGATTTTATGGTCTGGGTGAAGACAGAGAGTTAGTGTGTGTGTTGGGAGGATAGCTGTGCGCGGGTGAGATATTTTATGACTGGGGTGGCTCCACAGGCCCATGGCTTATAGTTCCATTTGACCGAGCAGCCCGTGAATAGCTCCCGCTGCAGGCTGGTTTGCCCGACCATTGGGAGCCAATGCTATTCAACACTTTGTGCCCCTGCGACACATGTGTGTCTGTGACTGTGCGTGTTCCTTAGTTATTTTACTTATTTATTTAATTTCATTTTTGGAGGTTTCAGTGTGCAAAAAAATGAGACACATTTAAGTAGCCTTCAGATATGGCAATTGGGAATAACTGCCATTGATTTGGATTGGCATGCTTGCATTCGTGCCTCCCTTCGGCAGCTTAAAGGATTAATAAAGCAGCAAGGACTTGTCCAGTGTCGTTTCTCATATGCCTCTGAGAAGAACAGGGAGGAGGAGGAGAGCAAAACAGAGTGAGATGGATGGTGAGGGATAGGAAATTATTATGTGAGTCTGTACAGTGGGAAAAAAAAAAAAAAGCGGGTAGAGGGAAAGACATAGGAGAGGGGATTAGGAGAATTAGGATATAATTAAGATATGAAAATGTATTTTAAAATGACACATAAAAAAGAACCCTAATACTTAAAATAGTCAAATTTGAGGACAAATGTGAAACTGACATAGACCATATACTGTATGTTTGATGTAATGGGGGCTGAACATATGAATATTTTTGAAAAAATACAATAATTATTAAATGAAACCCTTCATATTCACCACACACAGCTAATTAACTTCATTTGTATTCTCCTCATACACATATAAGCCTTGAAGGCAAGTAAAATACAAGAGACAGAAAACATTAAGAATGATGAGGTACATGATGCCAGATGACAGAAATAATGGGAGAATCAGAGAAGAAGAGGAGAGAAAGGAGAGAATAGGGAAGAACGAAGGAGAAATAGCACTCAGAGGCCGCATTACTTCAATAAAAAGAAAATGCATACAGCATCACTCTCTTGTTATGGAGGAAACAGAAATTGAAAAGGGCAAATCTGAGTTCACGCACCTTGGTAAGACTAGCCAGTGGGGACAGTCTATCTCAAACTCTGCTGCTGAAAAGGGCACTGGGAAAATACTCCAGCTCTCAGCATAAAAGGAGCTGACACACATTACAATGCATTGGTTATAGGCAATGTGCAGGCACCTTCATACTGAAAGGGGTTTGCTCAAAATTTGGAGATGGAGGAGCTCAATTTTGTAATTCAAAATGATCTTTTTGGTATTGAAGTTACTGCTGGGAGCCCTTCCAGGGGTCCTTTTCAAGTACTACACCCAAAGCAAAACCACCGGCTCTGATTAAAGTTGGTTTGCATTAATATTTTTTGTCCGTGAATGCCTGATATGGACTTTCTGCACAATGGGAAGCTCGGTGGGGAAATAATCCAGACAATTTACTCAAATTAAAAAAAATATAATGATCAATAAAAAAAGAAATAAATAAAACAAAGTAAAATTAGACTTGTGTAAAGCAATCATTATTCTACTGAGTAACACAGCGTTATGCAAAAATAAAAACAGGAAAAAAAAAACAGTTAAACTGTACCCTGTTAAAATACAAAAACACACAAACACCATCATATTTCTTTACCTGTATAATATCACATTTTGGTATGATTACCTGTCAAACAGCTGGAGTTGCATCAAATGTTAAAAGTGAAACAGAGAAAACGATACAACAATGTTTTTATTTTTTCTTGTTTTTATTTCCATTGTTGTCAGAGTTGTTCATTGGGTTAAGTTGTGCTAATTGCTTATTCTTGTGCCAGTTACCCTTACTAAGCCCTTCAGTAAAGGAAGATGGAGTCGTATAGAATTAACTGTAATACCTCATAGCATCTGGCTGGTATTTCCTATCTAATATACTATTTATTTATGTGTCTTAATCTTCTCTACTAATGTCTTATATTATAGCCTGCCAGCACTTTCAATCCTTTGACTGTAAACATATGCCATTTCTTTCCAGCTTATTATGTAAATATTTTCCCCTCGTACTTCATACATAAGAATGACTCTTTATCAGTATTTTAAACCTTAACCAACCTATTTTAAGATATTTTGATTTTTTGTATTTCTTTCTTTTTTTTTCCCTAACACATTATTATTATTTTTGTTTTCACAATATACATTTATCTATTTAATGGCCAAATTGAAAGCTTTTTTTTTAAACATATCATAGATCCCCCCCATCCCATCTTGTTCATCTCCAGAACCGGATGCTGGCTCTCCTGAAGACCAAAAGCACTCTCAACATCCAGCATGACTTTATTCATCACCCCCAGGTCTAGACTCCATCTGGGAATATATTCAGCTTTTTCTTTCTCATCGGTTCTCTCCCAGCAGCGTAAACTCAATGACTTCAAGTTGGAGTCTAAAGAAATTAGTTTGCAGAGCTTCTGTCATGCCTGTAAAATGCAACCACCTTGTTATCTCCATTCTCAAAGTTTTCTGGGTTTCACTTTTAGATACATCTTTCTTCTCTGGTTCAGTTGGGCTTTCAAGCTGTCATAATAAAAACACATTTTAGGCTATGTACAACATTATTGTGAATACTGTTCTTTAGAATTAAAATAATACCTTCATTCACCATCCGTGGGGTAATTGATATTATTCACCAAGCTTTTGCATTTAATAACTATTCAGGGGGTCTAAAAAGATCATGCTAGATTCGGATGATTGGTCTTTGGTGTTCCTTCACAACCTAATAAGGATTATTCATCATTTTGTTTGATTTCAAAACCTTCTTTTTGTTGTTTTTTTCAATGGTATAATGGCTACTGACGGCAACAAAAAAAAAGGTTTCCTGATGTACTTGCTACATCCAGAATCAGCCTCTGCCCCATTGCACATATTATTATGATATGTAAATCCCATTGTCATGGGGTTGTTATGCAGTGCAATGATATACTGAAGATCTGAATGGAAAGGAAAAAAAAAAAGAAAAGTGTTTCAAGGACATATATTATCTGAACAGAAATAAAAGAGGGAAAAAAAGGGTTTGAAAAGTTTTGAACATACGTTTGTCCAATTTGCTAATGAATTTCTCTAGTTCAGAGAAAGTTCAAAATATTACTACAATCTTCTGCTTAAAGATTGCCTTCATTGTCAATATTCATGAGGTGTTTCAATTGGTCATAAATTATGATGATCTGTTACTGTGCAAGTCTTTTGGCACTATAATAGCCGTGGCGAGTGGCAGCATGACACCTCCTGGTCTTTGAGCAGGTGTTCCCCGCATGTTTGTATCAATAAGATACTTGCAGAAACTTAAAGTACTTTAAAAGGGGTAGGTTTCATGGATGTGTTTGTTTTTTTGTATTTTTTCTGGCGGTAATCTCTCTGGATTGAGCAAAGGTTGATTTTTGAAGTCAGCCCAAAACTGCACACTTTATGTTGTGTACCTAATGTTTCACCGCAGAGGATTGTCCAAAGCATTTGTTTCACTCAGCTCGCCTCCTGCACGTAGTGCCTTCAGGTCTCTTGTTCCGTCTCGGGAAAAATAAATACCTAGATCAAACCATCTTCATGATATCAAAGATAATGTTGATCATCGACCCAGGCCAACTTGATGCAGTGATAGCGTAGTCTTTTGGGAATTGGCTTAGGAACAAGAGGGTCACCAGTTCAACATGCTTTTGGAGTTTAGACTGATGGCTGGAAAGGTGCACTTCCTGCGCAATGCTGATGTGCCACTATGCAAGGCATCTGACCCCTAAACTGCTCACTGGGGGCGATAAGGGGCTATCTTCTCACTCTGTCATATCTCCATTGATGCATGTTCACAAGCTCTGTCAGTGCATGTTTGTATATGACAGCTCTGCATATAATAATAATGACAACAGAATGTTGAACTGAACCTGATTCCCTGTAGGGGGATCAGTAAAGTGAGTATGCTAACCTTTGCAGTGTCAGATCTATATTTCTGAGCCAGTTTCTGCTCCTTCAAGTTCATCAGTGAGCTTCTGTCTACCCTTTACTCTGTCTCTAGTTTGCCCCTTTTCCTTTCTTTAAACAAAGCCATGTTCTGCTAACTGCGCTACTAACCCCTGTGGTCAAGTGCCCATATGCTTGCCATTTTTCCCTGCTTTCTACACATCAGGTTTCAAGCCTAAGTGTTCCCTTTCTGTCTGATACATACCCTGATATATCAGACAATCAATGCTTTTAACTCTACACATCAGTCTTCTAAATGTTGTGATTGATCTGTGATTAGGAATATCTCTCATTGTCATCTGTGCAAAGACCTAATATATCATAATACTGCAACAATATCAATTTTGTCAGAAAATGTCATGGCAAAATACAATTGATGAACACAGGGCGAACCTAACCATCAATGCTGAACAATGTCACTTTCTATTTATTAACAGATCTATTGTTAACCTTTAATCACTTTGGAATTCAATGGAGTTTTTTTGAAGCACGTTCCCAAAAAGCTTCTTATTATATAAATCTTTTTTTTTTGTTTGTTTTTTTCATTATTTTCTCTTGAAGGTCTTTAATTTTCTTAGACTTTATATTGTCCTCAAGTCTTTGCCTGCTTGATAATAAGACAGCCCATTTGTTTCACTTTATCCTCATTTACCTGACATTGTTTTAAAGTTGGCTGACATCTTGTTGAGAGAGCAGTCCATGTTTCTTTGTTCAGATCATTAGTGAATGACACACCCAATAGAAGTGCAAAGAACTATAGTGATTAAGAGGTGATGCGTCTGTGTGTGTGTGTCTGTGTGTATGTGCATGTTCATCGGTGTAGCTAACTCTGTGACATTTATTTATACACTGTGGGGCAAAAAAGGATCTAGTCAGCCACCAAATGCAAGTTTTCTCATCTCAAAGATGAGAGAATCCTGTAATTTCCATCATAGGTACACTTCAACTATGAGCGACAGAATGGGGAAAGACTCCAGGAAATCACGTTGTCTGATTTTAATGAATTCATTGGTAAATTCTTCAATAAAATAAGTATTTGGTCACCAACAAACAAGCAAGACTTATGTCTCTCACAGACCTGTAACTTCTTCTTTAAGAGGCCCCTCTGTCCTCCACACATTACCTGTATTAATGGCACCTGTTGGAACTGGTTATCAGTATAAAAGACACCTGTCCACAACCTCAAACAGTCACACTCCAAACTCAACCATGGCTAAGACCGAAGAGCTGTGAAAGGACACCAGAACCAAAATTGTAGACCTGCACCAGGCTGGGAAGACTGAAACTGCAAAAGGTAAGCAGCTTGGTGTGAAGAAATCAACTGTGGGAGGAATTATTTGAAAATGGAAAAAAAAAACAATACCTCTAATAATCTCCCACGATCTTGGGCTCCATGCATGATCTCACCCTGTGGGGGCAAACTTATCACAAGAACGATGAGCAAAAACCTCAGAATCACTCGGGGGGAGCGTCTCATGAATGAGTACTGGGACCAAAGTAACAAAGGCTACCATAAGTAACACACTACGTCGCCAGGTACTCCTATCCTGCAGTGCCAGACGTGTCCCCCTGCTTAAGCCAGTACATGTCCAGGCCCGTCTGACATTTGCTAGAGAGCATTTGGATGATCCAGAAGAGGATTGGGAGAATGTCTGATGGTCAGATGAAACCAAAAGGGAACATTTTGGTGAAAACTCAACTTGTTGTGCTTGGAGGAGAAAGAATGCTAAGTTGCATCCAAATAACACCATACCTACTGTGAAGCATGGGGAGAGTGGGGGGGGGGGGGGGGGGGGTAATCATGTTTTGGGGCTGTTTTTCTGCAAAGGGACCAGGATGAATGATCCGTGTAAAGGAAAGAATGAATGGGGCCATGTATCGAGAGATTTTGAGTGAAAACCTTCCATCAGCAAGGGCATTAAAGATGAAACGTGGCTGGGTCTTTGAGACAATGATGCTAAACACACAGCCCGGGCAACGAAGGAGTTGCTTTGTAAGAAGCATTTCAAGGTCCTGGATTGGTTGAGCCAGTCTCCTGATCTTAACCCCATAGAAAAATCTTAGGAGGGAGTTAAAAGTCTGTGTTGCCCAGTGACAGCCCCAAAACATCACTGTTCTAGAGATCTGCATGGAGGAATGGGCCAAAATACCAGCAACAGTGTTTGAAAACCTTAGTGAGTCTTACGGAAAACATTTGACCTCTGTAGAAGAAGAATGATATAGTGTCTGAATATCCAGAATATTCAGACACTTGGGCTCGCTGGAGCCCGAGCCGACCATGGCTGATCAAATCCTGCATTGATAACAAAGGAAATGTGGTGTTGGAGGAAGACTTGAATAACCATCATAACAGGGCTCGAAAGAGAGCACCATCATTTTCAATATCCAGGTTTTACTGCCCAGCACAAAATCACTTTTCCCCAGAGACATAATTTCCTAAGCAGAACCCTGCTGTACACCCACTGACCTGTTAATGTATTGAGAAACATAATGCCTTGGCTGAATGAGTTTAATGCATTATTGATGACAGGCTGGTTTGTTGGTTGGTATATTACAGTCCTCTGAGAGTTTAAGCATAGCACAATTTCATAGAGACCAGTGTCCTGGTTTCCAGCTCCTGTTGCTTTACCCCAAATTTAACTAGCGGCATGATTCGAGTGGACACACACAAACATATTGCACGTGCACACGCAAACACTCACACAAGTGCACATGCTAACACACCCACGGAGCCCCTCATGCAAGCGTTAAAGGTGTCATCCTGGGTTTATTCTCCATGCTCTCTGGGGCAAGTGCAGACTCTGTGGCTACAGTATATTAATATGGGTAACTGCACAAACACACTTCCAAACACAGTGAGGTGTCAGTCTGGCGTTTGATCTTTAATTTTCTCAGGGACACGATGTTTGTTTGGATACCTCAAGGTTTTGTCACAGTCAGTATTCAACATTATTTATGAGGGGCTACTTTTTCTTTAGAGGCACTGCATGGCCAGAGGCTTGACTAGACTTTGGTCTGTCAGTGACGCACAAATGTACTCCAAGAAAAAGATGCTCTTCCACTGGCGGGATTACCTCCACCTCAACAAAGGTCCTTGTCTAGTTAGATCTTAGCAGCCCAGATCAGTCATACCCAGCAGCATTAGTTCTAATCAAACAAGTCCTACCTCATGAGAATATATCTTGACTTTTGTTTTATGGATATTACTTATGTGGGTTTGTGTGAGTTTGGCTGTGTGCTTCGAGGAATTTGTTCAGAAAGCGCCACAAGTACACTGGTAACACATTAATTTTACAGCCAAAGGGAGAAATTAAGATTAAAGAACCCTAACATTGTTTATGACACAAAGCCTAAAATTACTTTGAGAATGAAAAGATACAACTAGGCAAAAAGATTAAATCAGCAGTGGTCCGATTTTTCAAGCAGTGCTTGTGGCGTCCCAAAAGGCTGTTGTTTATCCCAATAATGAGCCTGTCTGTAAGTTTTAGTTGTCTGAAAAATCTGTGTTGCGATGTTTTGATCATTGTTCAATTCCCTATCTGTGTTGCCTACGGATTTAATAAAGGCAAAGAAAGGACAGTCCTTAATGTTTCCTTACAAGAATTAGTGCATGTGCACAAAGAAAACTGCGGATGGTGCACGGCTGTGAGGCTGCTGCTGCCAGTGAACATTATCCCAACTATGAGATATTTGAGACCCCAGTGTAGGTGATATATTACTATTATTGAAACAGGGAAGCTTAGATGCTTTTCAAAATGCAGCCTCTGATTCTTCCCAATTTTATTGTTTCTTCAATTTGCAATAACTTTTGTTCTTGTTGATCCAGTCAAGTAAGAGGAGGAGATTAATATCACATAACTGAGGTAGGTTCCAGTAGAACTAGCTATATATATATATATATATATATATATATATATATATATATTCTGTCATAGTCATCTGTGTGACATTGCCTGACAGTTTACATTTTGACTTCCTGGCTTATAAGCAAGACTGTCACCATTCTGACCAAGAATCAGTAGCCAGATTGCAAGATTTTGAAACTGTTTTTAGTTTCTCATGCCCTGAGACAGAGAAGATTAACTTCTGTTATGTGAGATGTTGTACTTAATTTGCTGAAGCAACACTAGAGAGACTGAACCTCAGGTTTTGTTGGAGGTAAAATGACAGGGATGTTGACATCTCCCTCATCCATGACAGCATTCCTATGCTGTTAATAATTAAGAATCTTAGGTCATTTTCATGCATTTCCCAAAGGTTCAAACCAAGTAACATATTATAACTATATAAATCCGATCTGTTTTAGTATCGACTCAATCTTGCAATTTTGAAAAGGCTAAAAAAATGTTGCATCAACTGCTTGTTTCTTGATTTATTTTTTTTACTCTTTCTCCTTTTCACAATGATTTCAGAATAATATGGTGCAAAGGCACAATGGTGTCATATTGACCCAGACTGTCTCTTTCAAACAGACCCATGTCTGTGAATCCATTGGCGGGAACGTTAGCTTTATGTTCGTACCATAACAGTCAGGAAGTAAAAGAGTGATGGGAGTAAAGTTTTCAGACAACTGCCAATGAGTCATCCATAAAAACCCTGGGGGATGTGGAAGTGAGGAAGGGCTGTTGGGGTCACCATTAGTCAAGCAACAGGAATCTAAAGCATGGCTCATATAAGACACTGAGAAAATATTTCAATACAGCTTGGGTAAAAGAACACATTCAACCCATTACAGTGGAGATTTACAGTATCAGCAACATCATGAAAATACTGCTGTCATTGAAAGCCAGGTCACTCAGATAATTGAATTCAAGAAATGTCTGAGTTTCTTCCCCAATTATCAAAAGACATTTTCTTGAAATCATTTGTAAAGAAACACCTCCTTTATAATTCAGGATTTAAACCTGTTTGGATGATTTCAGTGTCACTCCCCTCCCTTTCTGTTTTATCTTCAAAGCAAGAAATGTTCTTTACAATGGAAAAAAAAAAAAAAAAAAAAAAAAATATATATATATATATATATATATATATATATATATATATATATATATATATATATATATATTTTATATATACCGTTTTCAATATATTTATACCGTTTTCAAGACTAATGTCAGTGGAGAAAATAGAAAATACACAGACATACACATGTATTGTTAATGCATAAAGGTAGTCTTTATTATTGCACTTAAGATGAACCTCAATTTGTATGGTTGTTTTATCCCCACGACTGTAAATTCTAGAGGTTAATCCAGATGAAATGATGCATGAAACTTTTTTTTCCTTTTTTTTTTTGTCTCCCTAAGCTATTGCTGATAAATTAGAAGGAAATGCAATGTAGAATGAAAAATAATTGAAATAGAATGAATTCCCTAGATGAATACATTCACATACACTCAAAAGGATGGTTGTACTTTTTGAATTAATTTATTTTCTTGACATTTCCTGACATTAGACATTTACAGGGATGCAGTGTAAGTGTGTCTACCTACGATCAAATTATTCTTAATACAGCTGCTGCTTTGATGGGACTCAAGCGTTTTTTCTGGTCTTATACAGAGTACTCAGTTTTTAATCTGTTGAGTAGCTACTTGAAGATTTTTTTTATTCTTTCCTTTTAAATGAAGGATGAAAAGGTTGACTCTTTCATGCATATATATCCTTGCTCAAAACATTGACTGAAAATATTGTCAAGGACAACAAAGTTGTACAAAACCAAAATCACTCAACAGTCTTCTTTAACCTGGCAGCAATGTTTGATTAACTTTTAAAATCTCGCTTAGATTTATCATTTCCTTTATGTATTTCAAAGCCTTGGGCTAAATGCATTTACTCAACCTTAATCAATTCACTGGATGAGTTGGAAATCATGATGAATTTATGTTTGATTTTATACATGACCTATTATGATTCCACATTAAAACCTAATAGAATCACTTATTTAATAAGAGGTTTGCTAAGTGTTTGGTGATGCCCCAGCATTAACTCACGATATTATTATTCATTTGATTGAAATTTAATCTTCACATCCGAGGCCGCTTCATCCTTTCTGATATCTCAGATTTTATCTGAGTCGCACATGAAAATACATTAAGTATTGTACAGCGTGTGAATTGTTCTCCTCTTGTGTGGATCGGTGAATGTTGCTGGCAATTTTCCCAGAGAAAGTCATGTCGGTTGATAAACAGGACATCAGTTTCCCCCTTTAGAAAATGGGCAACTTCACTAGGTGATACTTTTTTTCTGCTGTGGAAAAACACAGCTATTTTTGCACACATAAATGTGCTAGTTAGGTGATGTTTTGGAAAGGGGATGATGAAGAAGACGTTCATATAAATGATTGCACATGTGATTCTGCAACAGCAAAACAACTCCCCACCCTCAAACCTGAGAGGGAGATTGTGATGATGAACTTTTCCAAATATAATTTATTTTTGGCTGCAATGATTCATTTATAATTTTAATTTCTCATTTCCACAAATTCCACTATGGATTTTAATTGAATATCACTGGTGCTTCAAACTAGGAATGGATTATGACCAGTTCTGTTTTCCACATCAACCGTTTGCGATAAAGTACTGGCTATACTTGTTCTGAACTTTTGCACTGGTCATTAGTGGATCGCAAGTCTGAAACAGACTGACATTCACTCTTATATCGGAATATCGGTTTGGAGCTAGCCGGCATTTATTATTTTGCTGTATATTTCATTTATATTTTATATAAATACATCTGCTGGCTTCCTCAAAGCGCAGTGTTTAAATTTGATAGCAACTGGTGTGTAAGCTGAGAAGCGCAGAGGAAAAGCTGGTGACTGCGGTAACAAGACACTCCAGCATGTCAACAGCCCTATTAATATCTGTCTCCTTCAAGAGTTCCTGTTTAAACACAGGAGATTAAACTCATCTACCTGCATAACATAGTGCAACATACTCATCATATCCCATTTTACAAAGTTGGTCTACTTGTGTCTTTAGCATTCTGTGCAATACATGTCATAGATGCCTGGGGTTTTAAGGAAGCATACAATTTCACCGGTTGATTGCTGTAACAACAACCGCTGGATGTGTCATACTCCTCTTTGTAAGGCTATGTTGTGCATTCATTTCACACCCGAGCTTTTTATTCTTTTATGATTTCTGAGGAGTAACAAGCTGGCTTTATGTTTCGAGAAGAGGTAGCTTTGACTGATCACGCATGTCTTATTTATAATAGTAGTAGTCGTAAAAATAAGAATGATAATATCCAACAGGCAGACCATCCATCCATTGTGTACCACATATCCTGCAGGTAGGGTCGCGGCGGACGCTGGAGCCTATCCCAGCTGCCACCGGGTAAGAGGCGAGGTAAACCTTGGATTGGTAGCCAGTCAATCGCAGGACCACATTTAGAGGCAAACAACTACCCATTCTCTCGTTCACACATAAGGGTAATTTTTCCAAATTTTTCCAATTAGCCTCCTCCGTGTTTTTGGACTGTGGGAGGAAACTGAAGAACCCGAGGACAACACACACAGAAACCAGCAGAACATACAAACTCCACTCAGAAAGGACCCCTGTCGGAATCGAAGCAGCCTTTCGTGCTTTGAGGCAGAAGTGCTAGCCATTGTGACAGCATGCTCACAGACGGGCCAATCACAGGCTTTATTACGAACCGCTTCAGCTGATTAACAACAGTTGCTGGGGTCTTTCATTTGCTAGTTGAATAATTGGAGAAAACCAAAAAAAAATAATGAATGCCAGAACCTCCATAGAGGTGTGCTGGATGTTAGTGGGAGGTAATTGAAATTACATTATACTCTGGAATGTTGGTATGAATGCTTAAAGGTGGCAAAATTGCTTGACAGAATGCTACTCACTGGCAGGGATTTCCGGCAGTAACAGAAAACGTGTTTTAATACTAAATTTAAAGTTGTAATACACAAGCTGAAGTTGCCCGAGAAGAATCTGAGTGATGCTGGAGGTGATACTTGCTCTTGGACCCACCCAGTGCTCTGGGTGAACTGAGTTGTTAAGGAGCCGGTTAGATCACCTGAGTTGTTGACCGACGCTGTCATCATGTGAGTTGTTTGGGTCATGAGTCCAAGGGTGGCCAGGCATTAATCTGCCTTGGTAGTGATCCAACAACTGAATTTGTACACCTTGGAAAGGTCGGGCAGAAGACTACCTCCTCTGTTGAATGATGGAAAGACCATCATTCAACTTTCTATGACAAAGAGTTTTAAACTCAACAATCTGTCCCAGGCAGGATATGAAGGTAGTTGGTGTGAGAGAGGAGGATACAAAGAATACTGTTGGATGGAGAGGGTTGACTTGCTGTGGCGACCCCTGAAGGGAAAAGCCAAAAGGAAAGGATCTGTCCCAGGCAAAAATCCAGACAATTTTCATGTTCAAAAAATAGCAATGTCTGTTTGCTCCAATACATTTTAATAGCAAATTCAATGAGCATAACACCACAAACTGAAATTAGTCTACCGGAATGCAATTTATTTTTCTCTGAAATATGTATTTAAGTGATCATGTATGACACCTATGCAAAGAATGTTCTTTCGGTTTAAAAAGCACAAGTTGTTATAGTGTCATTACGGTCCCTCTCAGTGTGGAGCTGACATTTCAGACTCTTTTTTTTTTTTCCTTATTCTTGGAATAACTGCTGCATGAAAGGGTTTATTGCACTTTACAGATGTAGATAAAATGGAAGTGTTTCATTTATGAATTCATTCTCCTTTATATGGTTTTGGTTCGGTTTAATGTAAGATCATCATAGCCTGCGTATCATTTTAAGGCATTGTCGTTTTATTTTAACACTGAATAGCTTAGAGAGAGAGAGCGAGAGAGATTGAGAGAGAGAGAGAGAGGTGATGACATGCTGCAAATTTCCTGTCTGGATTCTACTTCAGTAGAAGATTCTTGCACTGATACAAGATACACAGCTGGTGAGCTTCTGCAGTGTATATACAACTTGTGCTCTTTCTATTACGAACAATAATTAATGTCTGCATTTGGAATGCTGTCTGCTACCACTGATAACAATACCTTACAGCACAAAGAATACATGCTTATACAACTATAATTTTCAAGAAGTGTTCTAATAAACTCTAATAACCTATTAGACTTCGTTTGATTCATGCAAACGACAAACTGTTTTATGTGCATCTATTTATGAAAGTGAATATTGCCCCAAATAACCAGCATATTTTTTGTGCTCAGTCAGGCTCTGTTAAATATGGGTTTAGATGAAGCCTTCTGTCCATCCTCTGCGTTCATTTCGTAGGTACTTTTGAATGGATGCAACAAATTGAGCAGTACCTCTGGAAGTGTGTTTGCGTTTTGTTTCTCTTTCTTTTTGTTTGAAAATGAACATGGAACTAGGCACTTTGGAGTGAACTCTGAGCTCTGCGCTGTCCTCCGGTGAATCTATTACCTGTCAGCCAAGTGAGCATGAGAACTATGTGGGCAGTGATGTTTGACAACGTTTGAAACAGACTTACCTATCTATATTTGTAATGTGAGCATGGATTAGCCCTAAAACCATTGCACTGTCTAGAGACTGTCACACCATTAGTAAGTGAACTTTGTGTGCCTTGTATTGTGTTCACGGCTTCTCAAATCAAATCGTAGCTCACTTGAGTTGCATGCACTGCATCCTGATACTGATTTTTTTCATTTTATTATTGTATTTGAGTTGGAAAGTAGAGCATACGCAGATGTGTGGATGGATGACAAGAAGATATAGTGTTGTTGAAAATAATTTGTGTTTTATTTATTTTTATTCAATTATTATTTTTCTGAGGGCAGGATATGGACTCATGGCAATCTGTAGGGATTGCAGACTCCAAGAGAAATTGTTAAAAAATAAGAAGATGTAGAAAAATAAGGGGCAAAACATATTTATTGGACTGGGTATCAAATGCTGAATTTGATCACTGTACATAAACAAATCAAACATGGAGAATTTAACAGGGAGTCCAAAAACTCAGGGGGAAAGGAACATCCACTGTAATACCAAACAGAGGATCTGATCAAGAACTAATAAACAAAAATTCAAAGTCAGCTGATAACACACGTCTGGAATACGTGAACGGAGAAAGACAGAAAAGAAACTTGGATATGAGATATTAGAGAAAGCGATACTACCTAAACAGAATGCAGGTGCCAAATTAAAAAGTGGAAAAAGTTAGTATTTCTAAAATCAAGTTGTTTGAATAGGGCTATGACAGAAATACCACATGCAATATATCTGCCCTTCTTTAAATAAAAATAGTTGTGTCATTAGAAATTCATGGTTGCATTACTAACTGTGTCATAAGAATAATCAGCACACATGTGGGTGATAATGATATTTAAACTCACCTCATCAAGATGGAATCCCAAACCCAGTCTCATCTGAGTGACAAGCTGGAATGTGCTAGAAATGAAAATTAAACTGTTTCAAAACACAGAGATATAGGGCTCCATGACCTTTTTTCTCCTGCTAACTATGCTAAAAATACCATATATATTATTGTATGTCAAGTTTTCTTGAGGTTATTTGGGCTAACAAACGCACCATTGTAAGTGTTCCCTACAGTCTTCGAGATATGATCTGATAATTGCTCTTAATGGTTTTAAAAATCAACACAGACAGGTGAGGGGTGAAAAGAAAGAGGGATTACAGATACTTTACCAAATAATACATGAAAAACATTGACTAAATAGTAAATCTGTATAATTTTCCCATCCCTTTTCTGCCGCTTTGTGTCATTGTGACAGCAGCTAAGTAGTTATCCAGCAGACACTTCAACCTGATTTTTCAGGAAAATTCTAGGGTGTTACCTGAGTCTTCACTGGGGCCTCCTCTTGGTGGGGTGTCCCTGGGACACTTCACAATTGGAGTATCCAGTAGACATCTTGACCACATGCCTGAACCACCTCATCTAGCTAATTGATGTAGAAGAGCTGTGGGTCTACTCAAGCCCCCACTGGATGGTCGAGCTTCTCACTCCATCTCTTAAAGAGAGCTTAGTTAGGTCCTTTTTTACACATATGGACTGATACAAGGTCTAATTACTGCTGGTGTTGTATATTCGCACCATTCTTCATCTTAAAAGTGAACAAGACCCCAAGGTACTTGAGCTCCTCCACTGCAGGAATGATCTTATCCCCGACCCAGACAGGCCACTCCACCTTTTTCTAGCTAGGAATATGGCCTCAGATTTGGATGTGTTGATTCTCATCTCAGCCGCGCTTTACATTTGGCTGCAAACATCTCAGGTGGCAGCTGGAGATCAGTCAGACAAACCCAACAGGATCACATCATCTGCAAAAAACAGAGACCCAATCCTGAGGCCACCAAATCACATCCCTATTATCACTTCACCTAAATTCTGTCCATAAAAGTTATTTGTGGATTTAGTAACGAAGGGAATTCCCGGGCGAGGTTTCACTGGAAACAATCTGATTTACTGTTAGCAATACAAAACAAGGAGATCCTGATTAACAACGGCCACCATTGGTGCCAATAACCTACAGGGTTCCAGTGGAAACTGGGCAACTGTTGGCTGAAGAAGGAAAGGAGAAAGGTGTGGTTAGGAAGCAGAGGAGAGGCAAGATCTGGGCCCGAGAGGACTTTGAATATTGGGACGAAGACAAGGAAGGATAGAGTTGACTGACATGATGAAGAGATGGAAGGTGGATATACTGTGTCCAGGAAACTAGGTTGAAAGGTAGCAAGGCTAGAAGCTAAGGAACATGTTTTAAGTTGTACCATCACTGTATTGAAAGGAACATATGTGCAGTAGGATTTATCTTGAAGGAGGAGTTTGTTAGGAATCTTCTAGAGGTGAAAAGAGTGTATGATACATTTATGAGTGTGAAACTGGAAATTGAAGTTGTGACGCTCAATGTTGTTAGTAGCAATGCTCCATAGGCGGGTTGTGAGTTAGAGTAGAAGGCAAATTTCTTGAGTGAATTAGATGAAGTTATGCAGAATATCCCCAGAGATGAGAGAGTTGTAATTGCTGCAGACTTCAGTGGATGTTGTGAGATTTTTGGAGGCTTCTTAAAGAAAGTTAGTGAATAACAAAGAATGATCCAAATGGGCTTTGGATGTGTATTTTGAGGCCTCAAAAAATAGAAGTCAAGGCAGAGCACAGAGTAGTCTCAAGTATAGGAACACAGAGGGACAGATGGGAATAGACTTTTCAAAAAGAATGGAAATTGTTGTAGTTAATACTTTTCTCCAGATAAGGCAGGAATGCAACTGATAAGATTGGAGGAAGAGGAGAATGCAGCGGGACTCAATAGACAATGTATAAACAATGTAATCTGGAGGAGATTGGGGACTAAAGAGGACAAAGACAGAGCAGAGGACAAAGTGGTGGAAGGTGAAAAGGGTGGAGTGTCGTATGATTTTAAGGGAGGTGCTGAGAAAGGCTCTGGGTGGAGAGCTTCCAGGTAACTGGACGACTACGGCTAACGTGATCAGAAAGACAGGTGGGAGAGTATTTGGTGTGTCGTCTGGAGGGAAAGTAGATAAGGAGACTTGGTGGTGGACTGAGGAAGTACAGGAGTATATACAGAGAAAGTCATAAGCAAAGAAGTGGGACGCTGAGTGGACTGAAGAGAACAGATAGGAGCACAGAGAGGTACAGTGTAAGTAAAGGTAGAGGTAGCAAAAGGCCAAACTAAGGTTGTACTGCGACTTATGGCTGATTGGACAGTAAGGAGGGTGAGAATAATGTATAGAGGTTGGCAAAACAGGGAGATAGCGATGGAACGGATGTACAGCAGGTCCAGTAGACAAATGATAAAGAGGGGAATAAATTGACAGATGCTAGAAGAGTGACCGGAAGATGAAAAGAGTACTTTGAAGAGCTGTGAAAAAGAAAAATCAAAATGAGGGAAGGGTAGAAGAGGGGACAATTGTTGACCTCAAATTAGCAAAGATTAGTAAAGGTGAAGAAAGGAAGGCATTAAGGGGATCTAGAGTGGTAAGGCAGTTGGTCCTGATGATATACCTGCGGAGGTATGGAAGTATCTGGGAGAGACAACAGTAGAGTTTCTGGCTAGATTTTCTGATTAGATCATTCAACAGGATCCTAGAGAGCGAGAAGATGCCTGAGGAATGGAGAAGTGTGATTGTGCCCATCTTTAAGAATAAGGGGGATGTGCAAAATTGTGGTAACTATCGAGGGATAAAATTGATGAGCTGAAAGTTGATGATGATGATGAAGTTATGGGAAAGAGTAGAGGAAACTAGACTGATAGCAGAAGTCAGCATTTGTCAGAAGCAGTGTGGCTTCATGCCTCGAAAGAGTACAACACATGCAGTATGTGCTATAAAAATTCTGGTAGAGCATTACAGAGGGAACTGCATCGGACCTCTGTAGACCTAGAAAAGGAATGCAACAGGGTGCTGTGCTGAGAGGTACTCTGGTATCGTAAGAGGAAGTTTTGAGTGACAGTGAAGTTCAAGGTGTAGGTGGGACTACATCAGGGATCAGCTCGGAGTCCATTCCTGTGTGCGTTGGTGATGGATGGGCTGACAGTTGAGGTTAGACAGGAATTTCCATCAATCATGGCATTTGACATTGTTATTTGTAGTGAAAGCAGGGAACAGTTTGAGGAAAATCTAGAGAGGTGGAGGTATGTTCTGGAAAAGAGAGGAATGAAGGTTAGTCGCAGCAAGAGAGGATATATATGTGTGAATGAGAGGGACCCAAATGGAACGGTGGGGCTCCAGGGAGTGGACGTAAAGAAGTGTGTAGGACTTTAAGTACTTAGAGCCAACAGTCCAGAGCAACAGAAAATAAAAGTGAAAAGTGGTGAAGAAAGAGGTTCAAGACGGGTGGAATGGGGTGTAACAGGGGTACTATGCGATGGAATAATAGCAGCCATTACACAAGGAAAGGTGTACAAGACAGTTGTGGGACCAGTGATGCTTTCTGGTTTGGAGACGGTGGCTTTCAAGAAAAGACAGGAAATAGAGCTGGAGGTAACAGAGATGAAGATGTTGACATTCCCTTTGGGGGTAATGAGGATGGAAAGGATCAGGACTGAGTCTATCTGAGGGACATCAGATGTTAGATGTTTTAGAGATAAAGTATGAGAAGCCAGACTGAGTTGGCTCGGTCATGTGAAGAGGGGGGATAGTGAATATAGCGCTAGACGGAACTTAGCTAGAGGGGCTGCAAGGCGGGAGGGCTAGAGAAATAGTAGAATCATGGATGTAATGAAAGATGACATGAAGTTAATTGGTGTGAGAAAAAAGGATACAAAGAAAAGGGTTAGATGGAGGATGTTGATTCGCTGTTGGGAAAAGCCAAAAGGGAAAGAGGAGGAGGAACGCAAACCATCCTCTGACACCGGTTGTACAGGGGCCAAACAGCCAGCACAAGTGGGCTCAGTATCCCATACTCCTAGAACATGAACCCACAGGACTGACCAAAGGACAGGGTTGGATGTCTTCTCCATGTCTTGAACTTGCAGTTTTGTTGGGCAAACTCCCAAGCACCCTCTGGGACCCTGCTGAGGGTATCAAGCCAAAAAGTAATTCTTTATTCTTTTATGTAAAATCATACCACTTACTGCTAACTACCACCTTGTTGTAAATTTTATGATTTGACAAAGGAGAATAAACAATTGCTTTTTAATATAATGGTATTTTAAAATGATTATTGCTTCTATCTTCCGGCAGCTATTCCATTTTTATTGTCCTGTTGGAGACTAGGCTGAGTAAAAATATGGAAGTCAGTATGTGTCACCTTTTGAAGGCATGAGAAGTTCACACATTAATATAAATTAAGAAAAGGACTGCTTTGTTCTTTTTTGAGGGCTTTTTTAAAAAAAAGAATGCATCATTTTCTTTTTCTTTTTTATGTAAGCCTGATTTGTCACATCAAATCTCCAATGAGACGTTATGATCAGACACACTTGATCGTCTTTCACTCCCTCTTTTGCTGTCAGAGTATAATGAACATTTGCTGCTTACCTGCATGTTTTTCAACACTTTGTTAGTTGAACAGAGGGTCTGACTGTTATTGTGCTCCATAGGACATGGCAGCATTAATACTGCACAGAGCAATCAGGTTTTGGCCCAGGAAGAAGTGATGGTGCTGCTTGACGTCTTTAACAGGCTTCTCACCTGTTCGCTTGACACTTTATCAGTGTCATGGTATATAAACATCCGATTCATGTATTGCTTTGTTCATTCTCTCTGCCATTGACAGGGTAATGTTAATTTAAAAAAAAATGACAAATGCCATAAACATACAAGGGACAACAAGGAAATCAATGAGATATAGAAGGGTAAAATTGATATTTATGATACAGAAAGGGAATCAATGTCAGGAAATTATCAACAGATGTGCAATTTACCTTGCAAAGCCACGCATTGGGCTTGTTGATGTTTTTTTTGTAATGTGATCTTGATTCAATTTGCAAGTATATGCTGAAAGCATGTACAAATTGCATTCACAGCGGTCTAAAGTAAAGAGCAAACATCAAGTCAGGATTTGATATAAAAATCAGCAGGTTTTCCGACATCATTATTAGCCTTTCCAAGATTTCAATCCAAACTGAAGAACAGCCACTTTCTGAAGTGCATTACTGAGTAAAGTTTCAGGAAACTGAATATATTAATTTATGTCATCTATACTTGGACTAGTAATCTATGCTAAAGGCATATTTGATATAATTTTGCGTAGTTGTAGTCTTGATCTTGATCCAATCCAGTCCAGGATGTTTTGAATTCCTGTGTGTTTGACTGTGTTCTGGGGTTTCGTGGGCATACAGTAAATGTAATTTTTATGTATGTACATGTATATGTATGTATGTATGGATGGATGGATGGATTCATGAATGTATGGAACCATCTAGTAGGCTCCTAAAGGGCCATGCAGGGATTACCCCAACATTCTGGGCAGAGTCGCATGCAACCCATTGTAAAGCACATAGTGAAGATACTCCTTTGTGGCGAAATGTTTTGGTTTCTGTGTTCCAATTCAACTCTTTAGTTGTGAGTCAAAGCTTTTTTTTTTTTTTTTTTTTTTTTTGCTTTGTTTTATTTCTATGTGAGAATCAAGTAATTGCACAAAGGTGTTTTGCGAAAGTAACTGTACCTAAAAAAAGTACTAAGGACTGACATACATTAACTCCCACTAACTTGATTTGAAATAAAAAAACTAAACAAAACAAGAAAAAAAAAATCTTTCCGAATGATACATCTTTTACTCTTTTGTCTTAAAAGAATAAAAAACTGAAGAAAAAAAAATCATCCAACATCTACCATGTGCTATTCCTCATGCCGGTCTCTCTCTCTCGCTCTCTCTCTCTATCTATCTATCTATCTATCTATCTATCTATCTATCTATCTATCTATCTATCTATCTATCTATCTATCTATCTATCTATCTATCTATCTATCTATCAAATATAATATATAAAATAAATATATATATGAAACCCTTGATTTTACTGATTTTACTTGATTTTACAGTGGTGAACTATTTTCTTCTACATCAAGATATGAATGTGCCAGACAGCCCATGAACATACACATGAGCTATTCACATGGCTTCGGTGCTGTGTGAGAGAAATGAAAACCGCATCGGCCATAAACTACCAATGACACTCTCATTGTGCTGCGCGCCGCTTTGCACCGGGCATAAGATTAGGCCCACTATCTTGTATATATAGTCTTGACAAAAGAGGTGTTTAATGTGCCACTGTAGTCTTTGTGCATTTTCACAGCAATCATCTTTTCTGTGGTCTGAATCAGCTGGTGAGCTTGTGCACTTTGGATGCTCTCCGTCACAATAAATTTGACTCTACCTTGAGAAGAATCCAAGAGAAAGGTATATTGTTCAGATATTACTGGCCCCGACCATAACTACTGTGAAGATAGACTGTTTTCGGAAACTTCTGGGAAAGTCATTTGACCTTGCTGATTAATTATTCTAATTGATTTTATCAACCCTCCAAACAAATTACTCGGTTGCCATTCCTCTCTTTCATTCTCACTCCAAAAAAATAATGAATATTTGCAGCTTACCTGGTGTGAGTTTCTCCTAGACTTTGATGGTTTCACAGCTGTGAGTCATGCAATTAAAAGCTGAATAAGGAGAGAGGCCAGTTGTTTGAATGTTTTAGAGAAAGCAGAGCCATTAATATTGTTTCCAGCACCAGTTTTGGCATAGGAGAGATTCAGAGCTAAGATACCCCCCCCCCCCCCCTTGCTCATAGATGTTATGGTTTTAAAAATAATGAAAACAAATTGGAAAAATGTCAACATAGACTATACACATTTAGGTTGAATGTGGTTAGAACTTAACTAAACTAGAGCTGGACTTGGTGGTGACCCTGGGCACTCACCCTACATCATTGTCTTAATACATTTTATTGTTTAGCCATAAACTCTTCCTTTTCCCACCATTCCAAGTGGAATTACATTATAAGGGTTAGATTTTGGTCATTAGGAAAGGGAACCTTGGTTTCAAAGAAAACTGCCAGTATCCAATTGCTGACTTTAGCCAGCGTTTGGTTCCTTGACCTAATTATAATTATTTATTAAGTATTAATTATTACTAGCAGCGTTTTTAGTTATATTAGATTTTAACACTTGACCGTTCACTTTTCTGTAATTCCCAACTGTAATCCAACTTTGTCAAATAAATAAAATCAAATAATAAAATAAATAAATGCATGAATAAAATACTGCCACAAATGAAAGCATTCTGGCAAACATTATTCCAACAGAAGGCAAATCATTCAAATGGACAAAACATTTTGACTCACTGAATTTGAGCGGGGGACCAGTTGCCAAGCAACCATTGGACACTCCGAGAGCTTGACTCTTCCTTCCCAAGAACTAATCCAGCAGACTTCACAACGCAAATTCCACGTTTACTCTTTAGCAGTTTATAAGCTTAAACATAAATTGGTGTGTATTGAGATCAGATGTGCACAGGGTTAACTTTGTTTACCCAAAACAAATGTTTCCAGCCTTTGAACAAAGAGAAGCCAAACAAGCATCGATTTTAGCAACATCTAACCAAAAGATATGTACCAGCTTGACTGAGTGATTGAAAATTTGAAATGAATTCCCATTTTTGCACACATGCAATGTATCATCGAATTGTTTGATGAAAAAAAAATAGAAAAATAGAAAAATAAATAAAGAAAAGAAGATCCCTTCCCCAGTTACAAATAATATGCATAAATAAATTATGAATTGCTCAGATGTTACAATCATGATGCAAGTGTTGTATTGGTCTTCTCTCATCTTCTTGTCATCCTGACAAGCACACATACACGCAAACTAACACATTTGCATGGAACGCTTCAGTACATATTATTTACAAGACATTTCAGTGGGTGTATGGTATCAAACCTTATATGTTTTTTTTTCTTTCAAACCACTCTATGCCGATTTCATCATTGGCACATTTCAATTTCCTGCTAACTCCAAATATACATAGAAGAGTTTAATCCAATGATCGTGATAAGTGGGAGGGAGTGAAACAGAGAGAAACTGGGGTGGTGAGGGAGTTGTCGGAGATAGGCACACACACACACACACACACACTGTGCTTTTGGGAATCTCTGGAGAAAACAGATGGCCTTGAACTATATAGTCTGTTCATAGCATTGCTTCCTTTTATATGGGGCTCATCCCTGACTATTGCTCCTGCAATTGTTGCAGTCAGCTGTGACATTATTGCAAATAAGCAGCGATAGAACAAATATCAGTCAAACACAGAATGTTTTGTGGTGATTACCTTTTGTCAAGCTTTTATTCTAGTTTCATTATTCAAGAAGTAGTTGGAGTTACTTTATAAATGTGCTGACCTTGACAGGAGAGCAATAAGTCTCATGTAAAACAAAGAAAAAGTAAAGAATTGTGTCTTTTTTTTTTTTTTTAAGAGACTTGCACAACACATACATACATACGTACACACACACACACAACAGGAGTTTGGTTCAATGATTCAGTACCAAAGTGTCAAAGTTCCTATTCCTGCCACACAGCTCCCAACCCTGTCCCCTCTTTCTACCATTGCTCTACTTTGGAAGTAGGTTAGATGGGCTCTGTCTGCACTGTATCTGTTGCTCCTTTGTAGAGACTCTCTTTTCTAATCTTCTGACACTTCCTTGGGGCCAAACACAGCCATGATGGACAAAAATCCATCTGACAGCTTTGCACACACATTTCCCAAAGCTTTCCCTAATCAAGTCCCAAAGGTTTTTCTCGGGGACGGCTCAAAGTACATCCCGCAGCAACATGATACAGATGAGACTTTAAGAATGGGCACAGCGATTGAACCTTACGAGGGACGATAACATGGATAAACACTCACGTGGAATTGACAGCTGAATGACCGCAGGGACTATTTGAACTCTGAACACACACTGACCCTGTGTGTGGACACACATGGTGCATGTATGTGGTTGGCAGATGGTTGGGTTGAGTCTATGAATCCCCAGTGTCCCCTCCCTGCATACCTGCTGCATGTGGAGGAACCTCAGGCAAGGAGACGGGAACAGTGAGATTCTTTATATAGGGCAGAGGACACAAATCAAACAGGCAGTGTGGCAAAATAGAAATCCCCCCTCCACCCCCAACCCCCCAAAAAAAATAAAAAAAAATGTTAATATCATGGGATTAGGGGTAGATGGATAGATAGATAGATAACCCACATCTTCTCAATACTCTGAAACAGCAGGCCAGTGGAACACAATCATAACCAGGTCTTGGCTGCTTATCTCAAGTTGTTTGCACTCACATCACCATGCCCACAGACACGCATTTTGGCATTTAGGAAAGATTCCACTATACCTGTCTTTGCGCTGAGAATTCCGATTAAGGGACTTTTCGATACCGAGGCCGTAGCTTTTGATGCTTGGAAATCAATCTGTTACCGTGTTGCTCTGGTGATTCACACACACCCGCACACACACACACAAGGAAGTCTACGTCACAGCGTGAGGGCGGCAGCGGGATACAAAGCCTGAGGTGGACATGAAAAGGGAGTGTAAGCTAAACAGATAACAAAATGGTTCTCTCTGAGAGAGGGGTGTGTTTTCAGGGCGGACGGGACTCGAACATGTATGTTCATGACTCTTTACAGACTTCTAATTCATGAAAGATCTGTTTGAAGCTTGATAACAGTGTTATTATTAGACTTTGGCAATAGCCTGGCATGAACAGAGCAATCACCTATTTTTTAACTCTCGTAATGAGTAAAAAAAGACATGGTGTAGACGATTGGAATCTAATGTTATCAACCATGCTCAAAACTTTGCAAAGATCCCAAATAAGCAGTTATATATATTGTGTTTATTGGTTATCAACTGAGCAGAAGATTTATGGACTTGTGAGAGAGGATATGAAGGTGGTTGGTGTGAGAGAGGACGATACAGAGAATAGGGTTAGATGGAGAAGGTTGATTCTTTGTGGCGACCCCTTAAGCGAAAAGCTGAAAGGAGAAGAAGAAGATGCTTATCAACCAAGCACAACAATAGGCACGGGCAATTTTGTTTGAAAACAGAATACCAGACAACATAAAAAAAAATAAAATAAATGAAAAAAAAAAAAAAACTGAACTTGAGAAAACAGTGGCGCCTGTGGAAGACGTAAATAAACCTGTTGTTAAACTGCAGCGTTGGGGGGGCTGAACAGGAGCTCCTGTGACAAAATCAAACTCAGAAAAAAGTAATTTAACCATAACTCTGCATGTATTAAGGGGCAATAGATGGAAAATTGGACTCTGACTGCATTGTGTAAATATTTTCAAAGTTGTTTTCTTGTCGCCTTGTTTACAGCTATCTATCAGCCATATTTTGCTGTGATCAGCGTAATTATGTTGTTTCCTCTGCATAGTCTGGATCCATTTATTGCTATCAAATGTACTGCTAAGTTGATGTTTTTCATAAGCAAATGACTGACAGTGCTGCCATGTGCAATCAATGCACCCAATGGATTTGCCAGGAAAGTAGTTTTGGAGAGGTATTTCTTTCTGTGTGTCAATGTGGTATTTTTTTACATGAATATTTAAAAACATGGCGAATGCATGTGCCAGAATTTCACCGAGGGTTATGTGATGTCTAGCGCTGAAATTTGAAGACGATACAAGTGCCTTTATCTCCATGAAATATTGATAATATAATAATATATATCATAATAAAAATAATAAATCAGCTGTTGCATCCCTTTAGGTGGTTCTGGAAACCACAATGTGTGTGCTAAACTAGATTATCCATCTTATCTTTTCCCTGTAGGTTGTGACATCGGTTATTGTTTATCCATTTCTACACATGCACTGAATATACGAGATGTGATATTGATTACTTGAAACCCATAATCTTTGGTTTGCACTGATTGAAGATCAACCTCAGCATTTGTTTGATGGCGGATATCAAATTTACCCTGTACACACATATATATATATATATATATGTATATATATATATATATATATGTGTATATATATATGTGTGTGTGTGTGTGTGTGTGTGTGTGTGTGTGTGTGTGTGTGTATACATGTACTGTATACATATACTATCAATTTTTAAACTTTGAAGAACGCACTGCTGTATTGCTCAGCAAATTCTCATTAAAATATATCTCCATTTCAACCATCAAAAAAAGAAAAATCTAATGTGCTATTTATTATTCAGCTATGTCATTTCATTTAACATGCAGAGGTTTAAAGATGTCTGCCCCCGAGAATTTTGCTGCCATCCCATTTCTGTAAATGTGAATAGAATTTCATGGACTACACATCAAAAACGTATTAGCATCCCCGATGGAACAATTTTACATTTGTGTGATAATCCACATCATGGAGGAAGATTGGTGTTCGTCTATGTGATTTTGAATGTAAATTAGAACCCAATTGATTCTGTTTTTTTTTTTTTTTTTTTTGATGCAGAATTGTGTCTTTTTCTGATAATTCAGCACTTAATTCACACTTAATTTATGATGTAAAAATCTAGAAATACTGTCAGACAATATTGTGATTGAATCAAAAATTGAACACTTGAAATTTTTCTGTGAGACAAATGTATGTGCTAGACTTCTGACAGTATTCAGCCATCACATTTTATATTTCCAGGTCCGAGATCTTGTCCCCGTTTGATAGTATGAGTGTTTCCTCCTTCACTGGTTGATGAGTGACACATTCTTTGATTCGGTCCGGTGTAACAAGACTTTGGGGCCTTTCTCTGAAAAAAACTTAAGCTAAACTAAGTTATGCAGATGAAAAATTATTGCTAAATGGGCAGGGATGGTCTCTATGGGCCTATGATGCAGAAGCTAGTTAAACATTTGTAATTTGTCAATATTAACCATGATGATTCAAAATAGCAAAGTACTCTCATGGCTCCCCTGCGAAGGGCAATTTGGCAAATATTTTTCCCTCTACCAAAATTTCTACAATATTTGACAATAATACTATAATAACAAAGTTTTCATTTAGAAATGAAATGATTCCACTGCAAACACTGTGTCAATGCGTACCTCTTTGTCACAAATATGAATACACTTCATTCAGTCATAATCAAAATACTCTCAGAATGGTTCCAGATCTCTTTTGTGTTCATAACACAAAGTCTAATTTATCTCTTCAAATTCATCATTTCTGCATTCAGGGCGGATGTGTTAGTCAGAGTGGTGTAAAAACATCAATTATTATCACTCTCTGTCATTTGAACAGATGCATCCATACCTCATGTTGCTAAAGTCAGTCAATATAAAATAACGTGATCAAATTGTGATATAGTTGGACTTGTTAGTCCAATTTCCCAGCCCTTGCTAGCAGGAGGTGGGAAGGATAACACCAAAAAATGCTAAGAACAGCTCAGATAGGTGCAAATTCAATTGGGTTCATCACCAACTGTTCAGGTAATTTTGTCTTTATTGAAATAAAAGAGAGGAGATGTCAAGGATGAAGACATAGCCTTGTGATCACATGAGGATTCAATGATTAAAACCTCTGGCTTGAACTACTTCATTTACTGCCAGTGTTTTTAAAATTAAAAGAAAGGAAGAGATGGAAATAGAATCTCAGAATTAGCTTTTTCTCCTCATAGCACTGGATAATGTTAAGTCTGTTTTAACCTTGTCACATTTTAATCAAGTAACGTAGGAAAAATAAAAGTAAAAAAAAAAAAAACAAGGAATTATTAATGTGTATACAGTTCCATTAGTTGAAAAATGTATACATGTGTAAGTATATTGAAAGTTTGACCCTGGATAGACATAGTCGAATGTTCAAAGTGAATGATTGTAGTGTGCATCTCATGCATAGTGTGTGTAAGTGTGTGTGTGTGTATATGTCTGAGTTTGTAACAAGCATGCGCGTGAGTGAATACTAGATAAATAAAAGGTCTGCTGAGTGTTTGTGCTTCCACTGCGCACTGGGTAAACAAATGGGTTTGACACATAAAGCACAGTATGCTCATGCAGAATGCATAAGCCCCGCAGGCAGGCTTAAAACAAACAGTCAGTGTGTCTATAGACAGGCCTAATACATCTCAGAACATCACATGTGCAGACAAGAGGACTCACACACCCACACACCCACGCACACACACACCCACACACACATGCGGGCACATGGAAACATCCATGCACACATAAACACAATATTTGACAGGTCTAATTCATCCCAGTGGACAGTTAAGGCCATATACTTCCACAACAAAACAAAGAAACACATGTATAGGTGAGCACAAACTGAAACACACAAATACACAGATAACCACACAAGCACATTTGTGTGGCACCACTGTAAACACTTCATCCATAAAACAATGTTTCTGCTGACAAGAAAATGTTCTCCACCTGCGACTCCCTCCCTCTGGCTCATTCCCCTCCTTAGATACCACTGCAACCACCACCATCTCTTTCCCGAATACTCAAACCTTTATCTGTTTGATGTGGAAAGGAGAGAAGCAAATCGATACCATGCATCAGATCATCTTGGGACATAAATTATTGCCTATCTGTCCAACTTTGAAACGGTAACCCCTTCCCGCTGTGTCTACTAAGGATGTATATTGGGTGTCTTCAGCGCTGTGTTTGTGTATCTGTGGGTGGATGGTCTTCCACAGGTCTGGATTTAAGCGCTACTGACAGCAAAAAGAAAAAAAAAAAAAGAATGCTGTAAGACGAGAGGGTCACTGCCGTAACCATCTGCCTAGCTGCTTTTCTCCTCCTCTCGCTCTTTTGCCAAATTCCATCAGCGATGAGAGCGTGTGAACTCAGTGATTCCACATGAAAACAGACAAAGTGATATCGCTACAGATAGACGTATGTGGCGAAGGGCAATGAAATGTGCATCTTTCTTGTTGACTTCAAAAACATTTCTGGCTGACTGTTTCTCACTCTGCAAAGTCCAATATTTAGCTTATTTTTAAGTGTATTTATATAAACATATTTTTATGTGTTGTTGTCACAGACAAAACTATCTAAATGTTTTGATTTTTTTTTGGGGGGGGGGGTTAGCAGCACATTTTCAAATTGGCTCATGTGTAAAACAACATGATGAGTTCTTGAGTTAATAATTATGCAATCAGAATGACAAGCCTCAGGAAATCTAGCCCGTGGCTCTTGCCCTCTGGCTAAACACAGACATTTCCTAAGTAAGGGAGGACAGGGCTCGAACCCAACTGAATAACTTCACAGAATAAAACTAGGTGTTGACTTCATTAATGGATTGGGGGAGCATTGTTCCTCACTTTGAAACAGATGTTAAAAAACAAAAAAAAAAAAAAAAAAAGACACATCCTGCCCTTTATAACTCCAAATATATTCACAGCTATTGTGTTAATGAAGCTTCGAAACCGAAAAGTCACACCATATACGCTTGTAGAATGGAACCAACTTTTGTTGTTTCTATGGATGTTTCATCGCCATAAGGCAGGGGTGGGCAACTCAGTCAGCAAAAAGAGCCCGAAAATAAGTAAATAAAATAAAAACTAGGACCACACAACAAAGGAACTCGCACCTCCACAACAATAGTAACTCATATGTGCATCTATAGGCGAACAGTATTTGCTAGAATCTTATTACCTCTCTTCACTCAGTAGGACACTAGCCAATGTTTATTTTCAACAGTCATTTTCAGGGCTGGCTCTTTAAAAAGTATTTCCTAAAACCCTTTCAGGACTTTGACTTTTTATTAGCTGTGGCTCAGCTTGGAGAGCGGGCGTCCCTCCAGTTGGGCATTTGGTGGTTCGATTCCTGGCTCATCATGTCTGCATGCTGAAGTGTCCTTGGGCGCCGAGTCACTGAACCCCCCAGTTGCTCTCGATGGCCTGATTAGCACCTTGGCAGCTCAACACCGTTGATGCGAGTGTTTATGTGTGTGTGTGTGAATCGGTAAATGCTTTCTAGTGTAAAGCACTTTGAAACCACAAGGTGTGAAACCGCTTTATAAGTGGTGACCATTTACTGTTTACTGTTCTTGGTTTGTCGTTAAAGATGACAATCTTTTTTCTAAGCCTGTTTATTACTAAGTTGATTAGACGTTGTCTTTTATAACGCAGGAAGTTTTTGCAGGTTAAACACATGGGTGCATTTTATTTGTCTCCATTCTTCCTCATTAAATATTCTGTTTGTTTATTTGCAAATCTTGCCCTTTATTTTTTCCTGAACTGCAATTGTTGTAGTTTTCATTACATTTATTCGCATTAATTCCAAGATATGAGAATCTCATCGTCCAGATATTTCTTGTTGCATCACATACCCTCTGCTTCAATGAGTGGTATGATATTAGCTGCGATTATTGACTCTGAGCCAATCACATTGTAGCTTTCTGTTTCTGTTAATTTGGTAAAACACACATTTGCCCTTAACTGAACAGGAAAAAAAAAAAAAGTTTTATGTGAGTGTTTTCCAAATCTTTTTTTCTTTTTTTTTTTCTTTCCCATCATAGGGCTTCTAACTACCAAATCTGCTAGCAGCACGTGTAGAAAATAACCTTTACTGACTTGCTGGCAAAAGATATTTTTGTCTCACAATGGCTGGTGCTATTTTCCTTAACCACTAAGTCACTCTCTCCGGTTTTATATGGAGCAAACTGGAATGTCTAACCAAACTCTGACCAATAAAGTAAGTACGTTTTGTTTCTTAATGTTATTTGTTTAGCTGTTTTGGGCTGTATTACTGCTCAGTGGCTCAGATAAATTTAAGGCTCTGGCAAAAGGGCCGAAAACCACAAATCTCCCGTCTTTTTTATTGGCTTAAAGAATATATAGACCATAGTGAGACTTGTGCTTAAAGAAGAAGATGAGAAAAGTCTGATTGTGTGAATCTGTGTGCAAGAGAGAGAGATGGTGGCAGAACAATAACTAAACTAAATTCAAGATCTCCTCAGATGCATTTAAGATTTATGGTCAAGAGTACAAATTTAGCCGTGGTTAGACGTGCTGAGAGATGACTTGGCTCAAGATGAAAAAAATAACTTGGCTTTTACATCGTGTGGCGAGCAGCCCGTGCCATGTTTGTTAAAACTGATATTCAGAGCTTGAGGCAAATGCAGCATTATGCTGACCTCCAACTGTTTTTTTGTTTGTTTGTTTGTTTGTTTGTTTGTTTGTTTTTTGACTTTACACTTCTCTATATACTTGAGATTTCTGTTTGTTTTCCTAAAACAGCTATGGCACTCAAGCTTTTACATGTTTAATTACAACAGTATATTTATTGCATCCTGGGCACTCAACAGTTCAAGATTACACACCAGTATGAACCAATCGGACTCAAAAGTCTGCTTAAGTCACCGCCATCTGTTTCTGTTAAAATGATCTGGCAGAACCACCTTTCTTAACAAAATCAGACAGCGGGGAAAATGGAGCAGTAGGGGACAGGGATGGGAAAAAGAGAGAACAGCATGAAGAGGTGGTAAACAATTTCATGCAAATAAAGGGTGAACAATAGGTGAGCGTTCAGTCTTTTTCCCTCCCTCTGTCGCTCTGGCTCTCTCTCTCCCAGAGCCAGGGCATAGCTTTTCGACAGGGATAAAGCAGGGAGAGAGAGCTGTTCTTTTTTTTTCAGACTATTGAATGCTCTTTGAAGCATTCCCAAAAGGTTGATCCTATTCAGAAAAAGGTTTCCTATTTCTCTGATGCTCTTCAATAATTCATCGTCCTTTTTATGGTTTGGTTTCAGCATTGGGAGGATTACCTAAACCTGGCTGCATATGAATAATATCATTGTGATATTCTCCATCCATAGCGCTGCATCCAAAATGCAGTGGGTATTGGAGATAGATTAAAAAAAAAAAAAGGAGACAGACAGAAAGATGTGGAAATGTAAGGCATCAAATGCATAACAAATGGAGCTGTGAGGTTTTCAAGTGTGGTGTGTTGCACTTTATCTTCATTGGTCAAATGGCATTTATTTGTGTCTACGCACAAAAGAAAGGGTATTATAATGTCCATTTGCATTCCAGATGTGAGAAGTTTATTTTATGTATTTATTTTTTACACCTACATGGGTGCATGAACATTGCACCCACATGATAGAACCACTTCAACTGGCCAGTGTAGTAAATCAGAACTTGGCATTACTTGCAATAATGCTTGCAAGCTAATTCATACATATAAGCCCCTTCCAGTAATTTTGTTCAAGACCAGGGTTCATCATTTAAATGTACATGTCACCATATGAGAAGAGTCTGCATAATATCAGTAAATAAACAGTAAATGTTAAGGCTCCTCTGGGTATGAATCATAAGCAGAGAATGGACAGGAAGCCACAGCAGTGATCTGTGTGGATAATCCTGCTGCCCTTGATAAAAATGTCATTCATTCATTCATTCATTCATTCATTCATTCATTCATGTATTATCTGTATAGCTTATCCTACATTCAGGGTAGGGTCTAGGGGGATGGGTGCTGTGGTGCTCTATCTATCTATCTATCTATCTATCTATCTATCTGTCTGTCTGTCTGTCTGTCTGTCTGTCTGTCTGTCTGTCTGTCTGTCTGTCTGTCTGTCTGTCTGTCTGTCTGTCTGTCTGTCTTCACTGTTATGTTACGGCTCGTGCAAGCTAAAAGCCCACATTCATGAACTAGTTAATGGATCACATAATACATCCTTCAAACAGCTTTGAAACACTACAAATCTGCCTTGGAATACGGATACATACAGTGTAGATTTGTCAATATTTGCTCATTGTGCACCTTCTGGGTTGAATCTTTCAGTATATGATTCCTGCTTTATTTGTTGACGTCTATAAACCTCAGGAGGGATTACAGTTAGGCATGGATTGCTAGAATGACAGAAACAGGTGTATTTGCTCTATTCTCATACCCATCAATCTGTTCTTCACAGAGAGTAATAACGAGGTTCTTTGTGGTCCGTTAATTCATATTGCAGTCGACCTTAAACAAGATGGGACATGGGTTACTTTGTTTTGTTGGACCTCGATTAGTACAAAATACAAAGCTGCAGATGTGTCAGAATCAAAGGGAAAATATAAATGTATTCCTAGAGAAGGACACAAACCAAAGATGTGTGGTTGCCAATGCCACCATCAATATTACACGGTCAGTGTTTTTGAATGACAGACATGCAACAAAGGATGCAAAATGTGGAACAGGGTCTTGCCTCAGTAACAGCTCTCTGGCCCGACTGCTGACGTGTCTCTTTGCCAATTGCCTGCAGAAATCTCCAGTAAATAGACCAGTTCCCAGCCGGATCAATCGGGCCCCCGTCTGCACACACCTGACACACTTCAGTCAATAACTGGTTTTATACAGTTGGGCTCTGCAGATCCAAACATAGCAAACTAGCGGATGTTGGGCCTGTTTCTTTTTTTTTTCTTTTTTTTCTTTTTTTCTTATTTCAACCCCATTAAAAATTGTGTGTATTGTTCTGAGCTCAATTATTTGGCAGATTGATCTGGTAATGCTTTTACACATAGCCTTATTGTTATCGAAAATTGAAAATGGATATGTTATATGTAACATAGAGTACTCAGCTGTATTGCTTAACACTTGACATGCGTGTGTGTGTTTGTGTGTGAATATATATATTTAGGTATATATATATATGAATAAATAATTTTGTTTTCTAGCTCTACCATGGTCCATGTGGGATCCCTGTTCTATCAATATCAACACTGCCTTGATTTAAAACTCAGAACTCCTTTTTTGTGATTGTCTGTGTTCAAGCAGTTGGCTACAGGATAATGCATACAACTGTATTCAGGTGTCAAATTATGTGATCATATAACAAATGTTCCACACTTACCTTTGTCATCCAGTCCATACAAAACTGGTGTTATAAAAAAAAAAAAATCAAAAAATTCCTGTGATGCTGTGACAAATTTTTAGATTTTTTTAGAAAAAAACCATGAAGCAAATGATTGCTTCCCACATTCATTTGCTTGTGATTTTAAATAATTTATCATCATTTGTGGCTTTTGGCGAAATTAGTAGTATATGAAATGCAATGACAGTTAGATTTCAGATGTGTGTCATTCTGCTTTTAGGATGGCCTACAGGCTGCAACCACATTCTGTCAGGGGAAGCTGTGGGTCACATTACAGTTACAGCAGGTCTCATTTCAACTTGTTTGTGAATTAAATTGTGTGGACAGCCTGAAGGGATAATTAGACAGCTGTGAAATGACACATGGACAAATGCACCTCATATGATCCCTTTTAAAGAGTATTTGATACGACATTTGCGTCAAAACAATGTTAAATACAACATACGACAGAATAATTCTCTTTAACGTAAAATTTTGCACCTACAGGTAGCCTATATGTAGGTGTGAGAATATATATTAATCAATAAATCTGAAAAATTATAACATTTCAGTTTTTTGACTTGATACGCAAGTTTGGCTGCTTGCATTGTAATAACGTATCATTCGTAGCATTGCTTCAGCCTCAATACCACTGCAGCATCTGTGAATATATCATGGCAATGGAGTATAATGAATACTTATGATTGATGAACCTTGAAATTTACACATTAGCACATTTGGTAAGAACTTGTTTTTTTTTTTTTGTTTTTTTTGTTTATTTTAAGGCATGGGGGCACAATGGTTTGCGCTTCCACCTCTGCATCTGTATGGGTTTCCTGGAGGTTCTCCTGTATCATCCCACAGTCCAAAGATATGCAATAGGTTCTGTTCTGTGTTGGAGTTTCTTTGAGTGTGTGGACAAGTGTATTTTATACAGGTAACAAGTTCCAGCTGGTACAGTTAATATAGATAATGAGTGGAGAACAGGAGGGCTTCTTAAATAAGAACTAATAGGCCTGTGAGAGCCGCAATTGTTACTGGTTGACAGGTGATCAAATACTTATGTAATACGATAAAAAGCAAATTAATTACTAAAAAAATCATACAATGTGTTTTTCCAGATTTTTGTTTTAGATTCCGTGACTCACAGTTACAGAGCACCTATGATGAAAATTACAGACCTCTCCATGCTTTGCATGTGGGAAAAGCTGAAAAATCAGCAGTTTTTACCTGTTCTCATCACTGTTCATCTTTTAATATCTTTTATGTCATTCTTTACGCAATTCTCTGCTTTTGAAATCAAACTGCTCCAGCCTTACCCTGCAATTTATTTTTGACAGCACCAGAGCAAAATTACATGCGGTTGTGAAAACAAAATAGTAACTTGTATTTGTTAGCTCAAAGCCCAGGGTGCCAAAACTTTATCGTCTATGTTTTTTTATAACCAAATGGACTGCAATCCAGCCTCAAACAAAAGAATAAATGAATAGAAACAGCATGGAATGGTATAAAGGATAAGTGGAATTAAAGAGATGTGAAATGTATTATTGTCTAGGAAAAACAATGGACAAATCTGATGTAACTTTCTGACTCATAACCTCCAAGAAAAAGCAACCAAACCATGGTTGAACTGTCAAAATATAATAGAATAAAATAATTTAAAAAGGAAACAAAAATGAAAACATGCCTGAAAATATTATAATAAGAAAATTACTCTACATCCAATTACAAAAAAAAAAAAAAAAAAAGTCTTCAAAAGTCAGAACATAGCATTTTGTCAGAAATACAGACTCATTGGTAAGCATGAGTATAATTACATACATTTGTTTGCGTGGCATTGTTGAGCAAAACACTAAACCCCTAACTGCTCCCCGACTGCTGCGAAGTCGCTGCTCAACCGCTTATGGTTCATCCATGATGTGTTGAATGCTGATAAATAATTTCCTGCAAGGGATTAATAAAGCATTATAAATAGATAAATAAACTATGTCAAAATCATACATGTTCTTGCAATGATATTGTATTGACTGCCTGAACCCTGATTATAAGTTCAAAATTAGTACATAAAGGGTGTGTGTTTGTGAAAAGCGACAGTACAGGCTGCAATAGACTAAAGCAGCAAAGTGATACATTAATCCAAATGTGAAAGAGTTTGCAAATTCTAGTCGAAATCTTCTTGTAGTGGCAACTGGACTTGAATTTCTTCACTTGAAGACATTTCACCCCTCATCCAAGAGGGTTCTTCAGTTCAGAACTGAAGAAGATTTCGACAAGAATTCACCATGACCTGGGTGGCTGAGAATCTCCACAGACCAGAAGTTGCAAAGCTGAAAAAAAGAATTTTAAATTCCAGTTCACTTGTTAATTTCAGCCTTGACTTTGGCCAAACTGTTGAAATCCTTCCTGTTAGGGAGGAGGATGTCCACATCAAATTTCATGTTATATTTTCGTACAGACCAGTGCGGTGACCCCAGAGACAGCCTGACGATGCCACTGTGGTTGTCTAACTTTTCTGCATGTTTAATGTATGAAATAAATCTTGGGAGCATGAATAAACATGGTCCATTGCATTTATTCTCAAGCTTCATGTGCAGAGTCACTGTAACAAGGAAGAGCATACCATAAAGCAAAAGTCCAACCCTTTCAACAACCTATGACACTTTGACAGCTCGCTTACTTTTAACCCTATTTTCTTGATTTTCCCATTTGAAAGTGCCAGGGGAATACACAGTGGAACTGGTGGATGGTCATTACAGAATAATGGTGGCCAGTCACCCATATGCACAGAAATTCAATGATAAAGTGCAAGATTGTAAGAAGCTCTGACCTGCTCTGATTTTCCTTTTAAAGGAAAACAGCTTATTTTAGTTTTCCCACTGGATTATAAAATAGTGGCTCGAACCCTGAGATTTCCAGCCTGATGCGTGACCTGTCATATCCTGTCATTTTGAAAGGAGCATCAGGTGAGAAAAATTGAATGATAAAAAAATAAATGCAAAAAGTGATAAGGATATATTTATAACACATGCATTCCAAGGACCTTAAAAGTACCTGCTCACATTGTTAAGTAGGTGAAGACAAGACAGCTTCTCTCAGTTTATTGCTACGTAAACCTCAAAAACAACAGCAGTCAGCCTCATGGAGACTGTGTCAACAAATATTAACGCTGTGTTTTTCAGTGTTAACTGGACTGCCAAGGTGAATGAGCATCTTACAAAGCCAGCGATGCCTGGATGGAGGGTGTCAGTTTTTATCAGGCGAGAGAAACAGATTTTGATATCGCCTCACCAGGGAGCCTCATCCAAAACTCATTTACAAATCATGTATAGGTGATAGCGGGGAGAACAAAGAGAGCGATTTAAGGTTTTGTGAATTTGAGGAAAGGAGTGTTGACACAGCTTTGATCAAGAACCACCCACTAATAACAGCACATTTAAATGTACACAGAACTAAACTTGAGCAAAGTATTCAGTATTATGTAGCCTAGTATATATATATATATATATATATATATATATATATATATATATATATATATATATATATATATATATATATATATATATATATATATATATATATATATATATAATGTGAGTGTGTGTGTGTGTGCGTGTGTAGAGACACATATAAATGAACAGTATATTTATGTATGCATATGTATATACATACGCATACATAAATATATTGTACATTTATATAAAAACCCCATACAGGACTTCCATCATACAGTATTGTCTCAAAGTTCTTTATCTTCTGTAATGCAATTACAAAAACAAAAAAATGTCATACATTCTGGATTCATTACAAACCAACTGAAACATTGCAAGCCTTTTATCATTTTAATATTGCTGATTATGGCTTATATCTTAAGAAGATCTCAAAATATTAGAATATCATGAAAAAGTTATTTTTTGTTTTTCTCTAATTGCATTACAGAAGATAAAGAACTTTATCACAATATTCTAATTTTCTGAGACAGTCCAGTATATCCAAGCATATATCCAAATGCACCGTGGATAGCAAGGTAGGAATTTTACTGTATAGTGAAACACATTTATACAATTTGCATGTGACAACAACCCTTTGAATCTTGAATTTGAATATCTATATATCTATATATATATCTATATAGATATATAGATATATATATAGAGAGAGAGCGAGAGAGCTTAGTCAAAACCCATTAGACTTCAGTGTAACTACTCAAATAATAATTTATCCTTATTAATCCCTTGTGGGGAAATTCATTGACTGATTAATCTATCAAAGATGAACCACGAGCTGTAGTCCATCAGCACCAGGGGAGCATTTTTAGGTTCAGTGTTTTGCTCAACACTTCAACACACTCGTAACCCGAATGTTCGGTTCCAAAGATGATTGCTCTATCTCCTGTGCCACGCCATCCCCCCATCATCCTCCCTTTAAAACGTAAAGGGTTTAAACAGCTGTGTGCTTATATATAATATGTATAGTAGGTGGCAGTTATTGAAGACGAAAAAGGAAAACAAGTTTTATAAAATCGTCAAAGGAACTTCCACATCAAGTAATCCATACTCGGCCCTCAAGTCATCCCCTCAGAGCCCACCAGATGTATTAAAACTCTTTGGCATGGATCCCCTCACTTTTTTTTTTAATATAAGAATGCCTTAGAGAAAAATGAATTTAATAAAAGGAAACTGTTTAATCTTTAAGCATTGGCCCTTAACTACCTTGGAATTCCCTTACGCTCTTCACAAATGTCCTTATTCAATATTTTCCTCACTAAAGAAACATTCAAGGAGACTAGACCTCTCTCTTAAAAATGAAATTTGCCCAAAAGAGGTCAAAGGCTTATTTTATGTGGTTTGAAGGATATGATATGATACCCTGGTGCCTTTGGAAGGACAAAAAACGCTGAACTAAATCACAGATATACTGTACATTCAAAAGGCACTTCATCCTCAAAATGTATAAATACTAAAATGCCAAGGGTAGAAGTTAGTTCTTAAATGTGTTTAAACTTTTGAGGCCTCAACACGGCCTTTATAAATGTTACTCCTTGGTTTATCCATACTTTATCAATGGTTTACTTAGTTTTTGGTAAATACTTGTATATACCGATGTAAATGGAGTCAAATTGTGATAAGCAAAGAACTTTTTTAGAACTGAACGAAATAACGTATTTTAGCAGAAAATAATTGATGTTGGCTATGACTTAACAAATGCATAATCAATTAAATTAGTACAGTTATTGTGCTATGACTGTCAGTGTGGTGGACTAAAGTAAAAAGAAATCTTTCAAACTATAAATGTTTTTATGGCTTTGATATTTTTTTTCTTTTTTTTTTTTCTCTCTAGTTTAAATACTGGAAAAGGTCAGAGCTTTGAAAATAAACACTGTTTAATTTGGATTTTAGATTGTTGCATCTGCCACAGATTTCCTGACCTCCACATAGCAGTATCGAGAAAAAAAAAGGTTTTATTTATTCACTTCAGAGTCATTTTAGACAAGCAGGGGTGTACATCGTGTGAGCGGTTTCTCACAAATTAGACTGATCTTTCGCTGCTCCCTCCATCACAACAACTAGTGTGTGCCTAATCCACTAATGAACAAACCGTCAACAAATTCAAGAGTCTTTAACCTGCAGTTGGATCAGAAAGTCACCATCTGTGTTTATCCGAGTATTTGTGTCTGTCTGTCCATGCGTGCAGGAGAGTTTTATGTCTATATTCGCAATAACTACGACAGCGTCTCTTTGCGGTGGTGCAGCCACTCCTCCTTAATAGCACAGTGGCAGGGAGAATTCCACAAGCTGAACACATCAAGAACACAGCAGTACAGATGACTCAGTTCAAAGAGTCAGAGGTGGTAAATCTTCTGTGTGTTGAAACATGAAGTACCTTAGAGACCCACGTGAAAGTGGCTGTTAAATAATGATGTTCTGCACACTTTAATGCGGCAAACTAATTATTATTCCTCTACTGGAATGAAAGCCATCAATGTTAGTTTAAGTTAAGACTTTTTTTTTATAATTATTTTATTTTTTGGAAGCATTCTTTCCTTGAAGGTGACAATTCATTTACTTTCACACTCTCCATTCACAACTCTTGAAGATTTGGCCTTCAGGTTAGGAGGCAGAATGAGGTCAGGAATAGAGGACATTCTGCCGAGAAACGACCACCAACACTTTAAATGTTAACAATACAAAAGCCGGCGGCTCCTTCATTTTAAGATTCATTCATTTTGATACTTTCTGACACGTCCACCCGAAGACAAGTGTAAGAGATGGTTCAGTAGACTTTGTCATTGGAACTCGACCCAGTTACCTGATGTGGACACTCCTAATATCAAATAATTGTCATCAAAATCGATTCCCAAAAATGTATTTTTACTTCAATCAATTGATGCTCGATAATAACTACTGACATTCACTGACTAATTTGATTATATCTATTTGGAGGCAGCTTCAGAATCATTTGTGTCTGATATTAGTGCCTTGACCTAAGAAATATCATTTTAATGGGCTAAAATGTTGAAAAGGCCTCATTTGTGATGAACCTTTCTCTTTTTTTATGATGTCCTCTATCTCTGAAGGCAACCAAGCAGACAAACTTTCAAGGTTGACAATCACTTGCTTTGGAAATAGCTTTCAGGCATTATAAGCCCCTTGGAACTATGGGCTACTCCTACTCCCTTGACCCAAAATGCATATATCAGAGTTTATCTTTTAACAGTTGTGGTCTGTTGAAAAAAGAATGCGGCTTCAGGGGGCCAAAGCCATTGTCTCTCCGAGCTGGTCCCAAGCCCGGATAAACTCAGATGGTTGTGTCAGGAAAGGCATTTGGGGTAAATTGAGCCAAAGAATCTCATACCGCATCGGTCAAGGCCTGAGTTATCAAAGACCACAATTTGTACAGATAACCTACAGGCTACCAGTGGAAATTGGTCTACTATGGGTCGAAGACTGAGAGGAGGGTGGCTTGTTTGGAAGCGAAGAGAGAAGAGGAAAGGCAGGAGTCTGGACTGAGAGAAAGGACTTTGAATATTTGGATGATGACAGGAAAAGGTAGAGAGTTGGTTGACATGACGCAGAGATGGAAGGTAGATATACACAGTGTCCTTCCTGCACTTCCTTCGTGGTACGAGGAAGTGCTGAAGTATATACAGAGAAATCCGTAAGCAAAGAAGAAGTGGGACACTGACGGGACTAAATAGAACAGACAGGACTACAGGGAGATTCAGCGCGAGGTAGAGACAGAGGTAGCTAATGCAAAAAAAATGATGACTTGTATGCTCGGTTGGACAGTAAGGAAGGAGAGAATAATTTATACAGGTTGGCAAAACACTGATATAGATGGAAAGGATGTACATAAGGTCGAGGTGATTAAAGATTGAGAGTGAAATGTATGGACAGTTACTAGAAGTGTGATGGGAAGATGGAAAGACTACTTTGAAGAGCTGATGAATGAGGAAAATGAAAGAGAGGGAGGGGTAGTAGAGGTTACTATTGTGGACCACCAGGTAGCAGAGATTAGTAAAAGTGAAGTTAAGAAGGCATTGAAGAGGATGAAGAGAGGAAAGGCAGTTGTTCTTGATGATCCACCTACGGCGGTATGGAAGTGTCTAGGTGAGGCAGCGTTAGAGTTTCTGGCTAGATTATTAAACATAATCAAACAAAGTGAGATGATGCCTGAAGGAATGGAGAAGAAGTTTGTCCCCATTTTTTAAGAGTAAGGGGGATGTGCAGAATTGTGGTAATTGTAGAGGGATAACATTGATGAGCCGTGCTTTGAAATTATGGGAAACATAGTAGAAACTAGACGGACAGCAGAATTCAGCATTTGTGAGCAGCAGTATGGCTTCATCCCAAGAAAGAGTACTACAGATGCAATATTTGCTTTGAGAATGCTATTAAAGAGGTACAAAGAAGGCCAGAGGGAGCTGCATTGCCCTTTTGTAGACCAAGAAAAAGCATACGACAGGATGCCTTGCGAGGAACTCTGGTATTGTATGAGGAAGTCTGGAGTGGCAGAGAAGTATGTTAGACTGGTGCAGGACATTAACACTAGATGGGAGACAGTGGTGAGGTCTGCTGTACGTGTAACAGTGACGTTCAAGGTGGAGGATGGATAGGATCAGGAATTAGCCCATCAGAGGAACAGCACATGTTACATGTTTTGTAGAGAAGGTCAGAGAAGCCAGACTTAGACGGTTCGGTCATGCACAGAGGATGGATGGTGAATATATTGGTAGGAGGATGCTGGAATTGGAGCTGCCAGGCAGGATGTCTTGAAAAATACCAAAGAGAAGTTTTATGGATGTAGTGAGAGGTGATATGTTTGTGGACGGTTGAATTAAAACCATCTTCTAAAGAGCATTATCCTGAGACCAAGTTATCCTTGACTCTGACTGTTACTTTTACTTTGTTATATCACTTTGTTAATATCTTGCATGCTTTGAAACAGTTGGGAAAAAAAAAAAAAAGAACTACTTTTTTAACTTCCTTCGCAACACCAAATACATCTCAAAGGCATCTGTAATAGTTTGCAATTTACCATTAATTCCCTCAATGCTAATATACAATAAATGTATGTATACCATTGTTTTCTTATCTTCCACTTCTTACTGCATGTGTTTATAAGGAAACTGATTGAGCTACATTTAAAGCTGGATTGGATTTTTAACCATGTCTCAGTAAGTTCTAATTTTAAATGTAACCCTCACTTTAACCTCACTAATAACAATCATTTTTTGTGTTTGAAGAAGAAGCCAAATTGTAGATTTCTGAAAAATAATAAGGAAAAACCAATAAATAAATAAATCAATAAATAAATAGATAGATAGATAGATAGATAGATAGATAGATAGATAGATAGATAGATAGATAGATAGATAGATAGATAGATAGATATGAATAGAAAAAAAAATATGGCATGCATGTCATGATAGCTTGTATAATTTTTTTTGGTGAGCATGAAGAAAAAATTGATTCCACACTCATCTCAGGAGTTCACAGATACTTGGAGCTTCAAACGCTATAGACAAATGCGGCATGTTGGCGTGGTTCGCTCTTCGCCCTCACTGCACAAAACTATTCCAAAAGGGAAACTTTCTGTGTTGTCTTTATGGGTTTTTTTGGAAAAAATGCCCAGATGTGCGAAGGAAGCAGTAAATAGTTGTCTCTCTATGTGTGACCCTGTGATTGACTGGCGATCAGTCCAGGGTGGGCGCCGCCTCTCATCCGCTGGCCACTGGGCTCGGCTCCAGCATCCCCCTGACCCTGAGTCAGATAAGTGGTAGACAGAGGATGGATGAATGGAAAACTAGAGAAAAGGACTACATGGCCACCATATCTGGAGCCTCACATTCATTCTATACCATTCTAAGTACCAATTATTTGTGAAAAATCCCACATATACAAAAATATATCCCATCCAACCACTCGCCCAAATTGTAAATGTTGTTAGTTTGAGGCAAGACAGACATATTGCTCCATCAATTGTCATCTGCTCTCAAATGATGAGATGATTGGCAGAGGGTATGAGTGTGTTATATATAAACTCTGTATACACTACATGTGCACGAGTCTCCTATCATTCAGCTGTGCACTATATAAACACCAGAAGGCTACATTGCAACTGAGATTTAACAACATCTGCCACTTACATGATGTATTGTTAACTAGGTTTTTAGTTTGTCAGCAGCAATTTCATTTTGTATTGTTGTGTAGGTACTGACGTCCCATTCTGTGCTGTGCAGCTGATTTTGCACATCAGCCATTTTTCTTGGAAAAATCCAACCAAATCCTTCTTTATATGAAACCATTATGGACTAAAAACATCCATGTTGACAACACTAATCGTCCTTGTGAGTGTGCGATTTGTCTGCTGCCTACCAGGACACAGCTGACACGAGATGGGTGGGATATTTAATTCTCTGCAAGACTGTCATCATCTACTGTTATGTAGAGTATTATTATTCATAATCGGTGTGTTATATGTATCACCTGTCTTCTCACCCACACACGGTCATATATTAGTCAGTGGTGGTCTTAATGGCAATGCAAATTAAAAGGAATTGTCATATTAATTTGTTACTCAGTATTTTGTATTTAAAACACTGTTTTCTGACCCTCTGAATTTGTAAATAAACACAGTCAAGACAGAATATCGGATGGAAGGAGGAGGAATAACAATTCTGAAAGCTCTCAATTTAAAGACAGTATCCAATTCATGATTCTGTCTCGGAATGATGAGAGTCATTTCCAGCACAAGCACATTAGGGTTTGCTTATAATAAAACCTAACTGGTGTTGATTAGGAATTAGATTAATTTACAAATTCAATTAGTTACATGGTGGAGTCAGGCAATGCAAGATTCAATGTTGGCAAAGGTTCCTTTTTAGAAAGCATACAGTTTACATTGATTTTGTATTTGCAGTTACATCCAGTTTTCTGTTTATGTTCTCAGTGAGGGAGCAGGAACTTTAAACTCCATACAGTGATTTACATAAGATAAGATAAGATAAGATAAGATAAGATAAGATAAGATAAGATAAGATAAGATAAGATAAACCACTGATTTGAAGGTGGTCCGGGTTCAGTCCCACTACCTAGCGGGCTTTCCTCGCTATCATGTTGGGCCTATTGACCTCATCAGTCGTGGCACCGGCCCAGCAGCACACTGTACTGAAGAATAGTGCACTGGCTACCATTGACTGGTATGAGGTCTTGAGGAGCCCACGTCAGATACCAAATGACCTCACTCTCCTCAGGAAGACCATCTTGCTCTGATCCTTCCTGTAGGGTGCGTCAGTGTTGTGTAACCAGTCCAGTTTGTTGGTAACGTGGACCCCAAGATACTTATAGGAGTCCACTATCTCCACCTCTTCTCCCTGGATGGTGATTGGTACCTTTTTCCTCCGATTCTTCCAGAAGTCCACAACCAACCCCTTGGTCTAGGACAGGGGTTGGCAACGTTTAACATCGAAAGAGCCATTTGGACCCGGTTTCCACGGAAAAGAAAACACTGGGAGCCGCAGTTACTTTTTGATGTCTAAAATAAAGGTACCACAGTATATATTGCTTGTTCGTATTTTGCCTACCTGGGGTTGAAAGTCTTGGCAAATTGACGGCATCTTGGCGGGTAAACCGGCTTCCGCGAGTGTGAGGTATATTTTGAGTGTTGAAAAATAATAAATATAATTTTATTTTGATATTTCAAGATCACAACAATCTTCCAATTTAGAACTAAAATTAAAAAAAGAAACGAACACAAATAAAATACACTTAAATTAAATACTTATAATTTATTTTCCCAAGCCACTCGGAGCCACAGTGTAAGGATGAAAGAGCCGCGGGTTGCAGACCCCTGGTCTAGGAGATGTCGGGATGGAGGTAGTTTTGGTTGCTCCACTCAACAAAACTTGCAATCAGACCTTGGTACTCTTCTTCGCTTTTATCATTGATGCATCCAGCGATGCAAAAGTCATCAGAGAACTTCTGGAGGTGGCAGGAACCGGTGTTGTACCGGAAGGCAATGGTAAATGGAGAGATTATGCCTTTTGAGCAGCTGGAAGCCTTTTATCGTGACACTTTTTATAAAACAAGTAGTCTCGGAATGGGAAAAGGTATTTCAGTGCCCTTTTTTCCCTATTCTTTCCTCATAAACAGAATCTCAAATAGCACAAGCATAGAGGAAAACATCTGAAAAAGATGGGGAGATCAGAAAACACAAAAGATGCCTGATAAAAACACAAGATTCTGAAGACTATCTTAGTGACTGCAGCCTCAAGATCCTGAGGTATTATTTGATAATATGGTTTTGAAGAGTGTGTTTATTATTCTTCATGTGTTTTACCATCTATACATGACACATGTATCAAACCAAACCATGACTTCAAGACATTTAAACAAAACTGGTGGTCAAAATATAGGTTTTTGATTTCTGACATCATCTGCACCCTGTGAGTAGTAGGTAGTTGCTGCATCAAAGAGCCCTCTTACTGATAATAAAGTATTTGATTTTGAAGGAATGGATTAATTGATAAATTAATCAGTACATGGATGTATTGTTTCTTATCTCCCAGTGTATCTTCAAATGATATATCCAGTTATATAATTCACTATACATCATCAGTTGGCAAACTTTGATGCATTCCTCTTGGAGACATAATGTTTTTGCTGCAATATCCGTCCATCCATCTTCTGCCGCTTATCCTGCACTCATGGTCGCGGGGGATGCTGACATCGGGCAAGAGACGGGACACACTCTAGACTGCTCACCAGTCAATCGCAGGGCCACATACAGAGACAGACAGCTGAAACCGGAGAACCCACATGCAAATTCCACACAGAAATTGTTGCAGACCGTTTGCATTTTAGAAATGGTACAACTCTCAAGCGTAACCCATTGGGATTCACTACATGCACATGATTAATGACGAGACAAGACGTTCAAGGTTTCATCAGCTTAAACCAATTGATATATACGGATGCATAAACATACATGTCAGCTGACAGTTGGTCTGGGTTAAATTTGTGAAATAAAGTTAAATGATACCCAATTGGTTGGGAAGAACTCTAAGAACTCTTATTTTGTGATTATTCCAAAAAAAAAAAAAAGTTATGTCTTTTTCACCTATGAAATAGCATTCAGTCAAATATTTTCCAGCATCCAGTACTCCTAACGCGGTTCAGCCTCTATCTCTCTTTTAATGGGATGCTCAGGTATTTATGGTCGAGAGACACCAGCTTGGGACCTTGTATCACTTTCCTTATTGCCTTGCCTGAAATGTCATATGCTGACATATGGCATGTTGACATTTAATATGTTGAGTAGAACTCCTTGGAAAATAGTTTCTTGACCTGTGCCTAAAGTTCTGCCCCTATTCAACATGAATTGAGAAGAATCTGGGGGTTTAGGTCTAAGTGGCAAATTGCACTGTTGTCAGGAAAAAAAAAATCCAAAGGGGACCAGAACTCAACTCCTCATACAAAGCATCATTAAAGGGCCTTGAAATAGAATCAAACACCCACTAGATACTGAAATGTGGGTGTCCCAGCACAGTGACATTCCTGAGCTAGCTAATTTGTGAGCCTACCAGAAAAAAAAAAAATTATATATATATATATATATATATATATATATATATATATATATATATATATATATATATATATATCGTGTTGACTCCTCTACATGGGTATACTATCAGTTGTGCCAATACACAGTGTTATGACCTTATGAGTGCTTATGCTTCCTCCATTTCCGTAAGAAAAGGCAACAACAATAGTGAATATGATACCCCTTGTCAAAACTTTCAGCTATCATAATTACAGTTAACAGGTAATTCATTTTCCATTATGGTGTTAAAGGTATTTTACATTATTTTTTATTTTATTTTTATTTAGTTTACTTATTCATTTGAGGGTGGGGCAAACAGAGGTGCCTTACATATTTGACTATCTGAAAATATTTTATTTTAATTATTCGTTTATTTATTTCTGTATCTTTTGGGTACAAAAGCTATATGAGTAATATTGAAATATCACATACAATATTTGACTTTGTTTACGGGACAGCTATTCACTTAATGTAAAGCTTTGAGATTGAAGTATTCTGATAGATTTAATGTCAGCTAATGTCACCTGTGTTTATGAGCCAACATAAATTACAAGGTTTATAGTGTTCTATCAATTAATGTAATCAACTTAAAAACAGATCATTGATTTGATTATGCCTACATACATTCACATTGACCTCACAACTTGTCCATCAACAAAATAGCTATTTGGGTCACTTCCTTTTTCAACCATAACCCACGGGGAAAGGTCAAAATCAAAAAATGATACTTTTTGTGGAAGTCTCAAGGGTATTCACTCTCTTTTTTGAAATGGTCAAGGGTTTACGGAGGTCAACTGTTCTAAATTGGGAGAAACCCAGCAAAAGGTTAGAATAATAACACCAGATACTCCCATAGATTACACATTCACCATCTAAAAAAAACATGTGAGAAGAAACAAGGTCACATCTCAAGAAGGCTCTGGTTTTGTCCATCTTTTGCTCTTTAACACGGAGATATTGTTTTTTCTTTTTCAAAATTTAGACCCGCGATATCTCCCGCTCTCATTATTCGCCTCAAGCTGGAGACGCAATGCAGCAGAGGAAATGAAGAGTGTAAGAGATATCCCAACAAGCCTATTGCGATAAATGAAACAGGGATAGACAAGACGGGGAAGCGTCACACAAGAAAAATTCAAAACCAACTCTATTTATTTTTTTGTTTTTTTTTTTTCCTTCAGAGAAACAGCACTGGGGCCGATTTGGTTTGGATTTAGCATGAATTACCACGGCTTAGATCCTGTTAGCACCAATAAAGCCCCAAAATGTCCCAGTTGTATCCTTATCCTCCCTATGAATATTCAACAACTTGCTCTCATCTCCCCATTGTTTTCTCATTTGTACTGGTATCTGACAGTGCTGGTGATAATGCGATGAAGGCAGATGTGTCAAAGGGAAATGGCATTGATATATGATCCGATAGGGACCTCGGTGACACACTTCAATGGACTAAAAGGAGCCTCATCTCTTCGCTCAATCTGAACATGCTTGAAATTCATTAAAGTTAAAATGACTTTGATTTATTATCTTGGAAATGATTAGGTCGAAGAGATTTGTTGTCGCAAGCAATATCCATCTGGAAACATTTAACTAGGCAGTTTTTGATATACAAGAGACCCAGCAGGGCCCCATCCTCTTAGGGTGCTTAGTTTGTTTAGGATTTAAAGAATCAACAATTTGGAGTTCCGCAATTCCCACATTCCATGGGATATTAGAGCAAGCTGTGCGTGTGTGTGTGTGTGTGTGTTCAGTAGTAGCAACCCATGAACAGCCAGTAGTATCAGTGTGTGGTCACGCAGTAACTACAGCGATTGACCTTGAGGGCACGAGAAAGAGTTAGAGAGAGGAAGAGAAAGAGAGAGATGGAGAGAAAGAGAGATCAGTGAAGCGGGTGGTGGGAGAATAACCATGTTAGTTTGTGGAAGCAGAAAGGCTACATCTGTCACTCCGTATTTTCACTCGGATCTTGACAAGGCCCGTGAGCTTGCCACAATAACCTAGCAATCTCTGTTGCTTGTCCAATGGAGGCACATGCACATACACATGCACACAATCACACACACCTACAACACACACTTCAGAGAGTGGGTTTCAGGACCCCCCTGGCTGTTCAGAGATACAGATATAGACATGAAAATGCAGTTACATAAAAATATAGATTTTTTTTCATTCAAATCTGGGATAATTCTATAATTAATGGATTTGTTTTTAATTATTTAGGTTTTTTTTTGTTATTATTCTCCCATAGCACAAGTATATTTTTTTACGTATAATGATAAGCATATTTTATATATGACTTTATTGTTATGGATTTTTGGGAATCATCTGAAAATATGGTTTTGTGCAAGTTATGGGGTAATACATCCCAATCTGGGGTACAAAAGAAAATACCACGTCATGTTTGGTGAGTAGGTACTTTAGGAAAGATTATCTTATTGTCAGAAAGTATGATCATGCTTGAGGAAAGTATCCAGGAAATTCATGTAGGGCAATGTAATGTCTTGTGAAGCAACTGAAACATGGTTATCTGTGATTGTCTGTGTGAGAATGTGTGTGCGCGTATATGTGTTAGTCTGTATGCGGGTGTTGTGTGTGTGTGTGTGTGCATGTGTGCGTGCCCTCTGCTAAGACTATTTCCTCTGCCAGCTTTGGCGATATCACTCTCTCTCAACCCTCTCCTCACCCTCCATGCCCCCAAAGCCATCGGCCGTATGTGCAGCCCCAGAGCCAGGCCCGCTGCCAGGCTGGATATGTGTGTAATAAACTGAGGCGAATGAGAGCAGAGCGAGTTGCTGGCTGAGAGGAATGGAAGAAGAGGGGCAAAGTTGAGAGGGGAATTTTAATCTTGGCTTCAAGTGTATATGATTTTCATCTTTTTGAATTATTAATTTTTCCAGACATTTATAAACTTTGAGACCTTGCCATGCACATCTGCAGATGTCATCGTGTCATATATTATGTGACAATGTGCCGGTCACATGGCTTTGCAAACCGATGCCTTCACGTGATGATGAGACACATCTCTCTTTACGCCTTTTGTTCTCCTGCTTCACGTTGTCTCTCAAAGCAAGTGCTTAGCTAAAGGCTGTAATCAGACAATAACAAAAACAAAACAAATAGAGAGAAACAACAGTGATCTTCTTTGTTTATTGCAGGTGTGATGGACATTTGTAAGTACTTAAAAAAAAGAAACAGAGTTAGAAATACACATAAGCATTCAGCAGACAGTTAACCCCGTGCAGTTAACCCTCAATAGAAGTGTTTAAAAACAGGTGCAGATGAATTTGAAGTAAGTCTGAAGTGTCAATAAAAACATAAACGAATAAAGGCATCCCATAAGAGCGTACCTTCGTCAAGGCCTGTTATAATTCGTGACGACTAAAAATAAAGACAGTATTGTCAATTAATTAATCAATTAATTAATTAATCAGTTATATCATCAGATCATTAAATCAACAAAGAAATAAATCAATAAAAAACATGTCAAACATGTTCTGACCTGTTTGTCTTCTACAGTCAAGTCAATCCGATATTATTCATTCTTGATATTATTTGAGATGGTCAAATAAATTTTCTGCAATGTGCAAGTTTTTGTCGAGATAAAAATCTGACCTTGTAGAGACTTTATTGTCCTAACCCCGAAATGTATTGATTAAAAGAATCTCAATTAAATAAAGGATTTGTGTTATTGAACTGTGCCACAGTGTGGACACCTACCTACAGTGAAAAATGTCATACTCTCACTAATCTCTATTTGCTACCGTTGAAGGAAAAAGTTTTAAAAACCTTCAATATGTAATTTGTATTCTTTCACCGCTCAACTCCAACCTTTCGTAAAATCTCTCTGTGACAGACCAAAAAAGCTACCTGACCAGGATTTTCTTCACCTCCTTCCATGTCCCTTCAGAGGTCACCACTGCAGATCTTCTGCCTCCATTTAACCCAATTCTCTGCATCCTATTCTCTCACACCAACTAACTTGTCCTCCTTCTCCACCATCCGTAAATCTCTTATTCCGTCTTTATTTAGGCCTCCTGTCTGTCAGTTCCAACCTCAGCATCCCTCTAACCACATGTTCACTGTCATTTTTTCTGTACGGGGTCTGTCTCGGTTTGGATGAGCAAGTCTGGCCTCATCTCCAAAACATCTGTCATGCTGTTTTGAGGATATGTTGAGGGGCAAAACTATTGAAAAGCAAGTAATAATTAAAAAATAAGAATTATGATACAGATTGAGAGATAGAAGGAGGTGTGGGGGGGGGGGGGGGATAACTGTAGAGGTGAGTAGTCTGCCCTTATTTATCAAATTTCAAGATTCAAGATGTTTCATTGTTATGTGCATAGAATAAAACAACAATTTGATACTACCTAAAGAAATGTTTCTCTTTTCAACGCTACCCAACCAATCAATATCAGAACATAACTGCAAGTACAGTCATACACGTAGGGAAACTTCCTTCTATTTATTCATCATTCCTGTCCTTGTCATCACCACTACTGTTCCACACCCACACCTGTGTGCATGGAGCTCACATGGAGCTTCTCACCCACTTGTTTCAGATAAAAGTGAGTCACCCTTAGGATCCAGCAATTGGACCAAATACTTATGACAATCGATCAGAGCCCGGATAGCTCAGTCGGTAGAGCATCAGACTTTTAATCTGAGGGTCCAGGGTTCAAGTCCCTGTTCGGGCGTAGCACCAGATTTTGTGGGCACTGTGGCGCAGGAGGTATAGCGATTGTCCTCTCTTGCCATCTCTTCCTAGCATGTCGAAGTCTTGTTGAATAAGACACTGAACCCCCAACTCCTCCCCTGTCGCTGGTTGACAGCAGCCTACTGCTCATGGTTCGTCCATGATGGTTTCAATTACATAGAACAATTAATTATTATTATTATTAAATCTGCAGGAGCGATGTCATAAGAAGGTAAAACTGTTGACCCTTGTCACACTTGAGTGATATGAGTGAAGGCTGAGAATTTTGAAATATTTTCTACACACTTGGATGATTTGTGTCATAGGCAGATTCTTTTTGTGTTATGGATGTGATTGTCATAATCTTGTTTAAGACCTGCGTACATCATTCAGAAATATTGTATGTATCATCCTTTTTTAGCATGCACAAGATAAAAAGAACTGATTTCTTTATTAGTTTTTACTTTTAAAAGACAATAAAATCCAATCCAATGCCATTATTCAGACAGATAATGATAGTAATAAAGTGTGCGTCGCATGGTTTACATTAAGAGTGTAAACCTTAGTGTTGCTCAGTTGGAACAGCAGGCGTCCCTTCAGATCAGATGGTTGGCTAGTGTAAAGACCTTTGAGACTGCAAAGTTTGAAAGTTAATTTATTTGATTAATTAATTACATTAATTTAGACTATCATGAATTATACCTCTGACATTCGTAACATTCGTACATTCGGATTTATTCAGTTATTAGTGCTATTGTTATTTTTATTTTTTTAATTTTCTGCATAAATCGAAGCAAGTCAAACACTAACCATACAGTATCCGTAGCCGTGCTCCAGCCGTGCACTCTCTAATGAGGCCTCAACAATGAGTCGCAGAGGAAGCGCTAGACTGTCAACTTTTCTCAACCAATTCCACTGCTTTATCAGCTAGATGGAATAGAGAGCAAATGATGTTCCCGCAAAACCATACCTCTGCTCTGTTGCAGCGGTACAACACACTTTGACACCTCATCATTGCTGTTATGAAGAAGAACACCGGCTTCTCGGAGGAACCACTCGTACTGTATGCTCGTTTGCCAAGGAATCTTCAGTGGCAAATTACTCACATCAAACTGCGGTGACACAACTCGGAAAAGTACAAGGGTAGAGGGAGGTGGATGTCGCTGCCCTGGGGAAACCCAGATAACATTCGATGATACTTCAGGTTGCCAATTAACTTTGAAACTGCTGTGAGCATAACCAAAAAGACAATGATGATAATGATGGGGGTGATGAAGGATGTTGGCAACTTTTTGAGGAAATGTGAGGAGGTGGTGTGCTTTGCTGGCGCTGAGAAGAGAGTAGGTGAGGTGAATGAGCAGGAGGGGGTTGCATGATAGGGGGGAAAGAACAAGGCATTTTAGATCTTTTTCACCCGACATCCGCCTCAACAGATTTTTCTCTTTTAAGTGATTTCCATCTCAAACCCATTCCTGTCATGGGCAATAACACTCGACTCCTTTCAGCCAGGCAGGATAAGCGAGTGAAGTTAGAGAACATGGTTACAGTACGTTTGATAGATTCCTCCACACTCTGCTCTCATCCAAATGACACCAATCTCATTTTTGAAGAAGAGCACATTGTTGCACTTTTTGGGGTATTTCGTGGAACACTGAGTGTTTGGTACATATGACGCCAAAGAATGGCTCGTGTTATTTGTCAAGGGCTTTGTTTATGCTTTTTCAGAAGTAGTTTTTGTTGAAGCTTTATATCCATTATCCAAAACTCAGACATACAAGTACACCCCACCCTCACTCACACACACTCCTGGTTGCGTTCCTCTGCATTGGCTGTAATACTGATATTAAACTTGGGCACAGATCATTGCCTTCACACTATCTTTGACTGTAAAGTAAAGACCAGCGGTTAATTAATTTTTTATCTTTTGCTATAAGTCTCAATTCTAATGCCCATGCAATATAATTTCCTACTTGATTGTTGTGATTAAGCAATTAGTATTTTAATGTATCAAAGTCAGCTCTTTTTTTCTTCTTCCTACAAGATCATTCTGTTCAATAGTTTAAATATCATGATTTCTTTAAATGAGACACTATTTTTAAAGTGAAACTTTCTGTGATTCCCCATGTCTGATATTTCCATTGCCAGTCCTAGTGGTCTGCCAAATCAGCTCAGAGTAGCAAACACACCGGCTGAAGCATTTAGAATAATGGTGAATAACTAACACAATTAACCAGCACATAATCGCTGGCATAATTTTCTAGGGATGAGGGAAGTTGGATTATATATGATGGTTTATCACAGCGAGAAAAGTAGATTACAATCTGGGGAGGATAACAAGTAGTTGCTGTGAGTTATGTTTTGGTACTGCGGTGGAAAAAGTGGAAATGAAAATGGGCGTCTGCTCAAAAGGTGTTTTAGCTACTTGTTTCATTCTTCTTGCTTTATCTTTCACTATTTGCTTCTTGTAGCTGGAAATAATCAGTGCCACCCATGCATTTCCACTCAGACAAGAGCGTGTGGCCGAGAGATATAAACGGATCCAGGTGGAAGAAGATACAGTTATTTCAGGTATTTCTCAGAATGAACACAACAGAACCTTGGCTTATGAATTTAGTTCATACTTTGACTCCAGCTCGTGACCCGAAATGTTTTCAAACCAAATCAATTGTTCCCATTGAAATGGATGTATATCTCCAGACCCAAAAAATATACTGCACTCTTTTGAAACTCCTTCATGGGGTTATTTGTGGCAAAAATACAAAAGGAATTAAATATAACCTTAATTGTTACTGTGCTTCTAGTGTTCTCTCTCTAGTTGAAAGCACTTATACTCAGCGTTTCGCTCACTAAATCAGCAAAAGTAAAGCCTTCTCTCATGAGACCCTCGCTAACACTATCTCCAGCAAGCAGTCTTTTATTAATCCAAATTTAGAACCACTTTTCTACATCTTCTAAGACTTGAGACCTCAGCTTTGTTACCATTGTCACCCCTTAAACCACATCAGCCGACTGGAGCGCATCTTCATTCCTCAGGATTGTACAGACGGTTGACTTAGCTATGTCATAATGCTAGGCGAGAACACAAACACCACTCTCACGTTTAGCTATAATTTCCTTCTTCAAATCAACTGTAATTCTTAACTTCTCCTTAACAAAACTACCACAAACCACCTTTTTTGTGAGACATAATTAGGGATATTTTACCGACATGGAGTACCACACACAACTGCCACTATGCTAGAATGTCAAAAAGCCTTGTTTTTGCACCAAGACTTGTTTGTGGCGCGATCAAAATTTGATCAAAAACTCTGTTTATAGGCTGATTTGTTCTCGATTTGCGACGTGTGTAAGGTGATGTTCAACTGAGTCTGGAATGCGGGGCATTAATGATAAACCATGAATACTATGAATCAATTTTCATCTAATCACAATTTGAAGCTGAAATAAAAGTTGTCATAATCCTCATTAGATTAAATCTCCATTGGGTAAAGAAAATGACATGAAAGATGTACAACTCTGTTTCAAACCTATGATGAAATATCATGTAAATGAGATGATGAGAGAATGAACAAAACAAGACTAAACAAACAAAAAAAGAACATTCATTTATTTATCATTGATGCCACTTATCCTGCAGTCAGTGTTGCAGGGCAACGGAAGCCTTTTTCAGTTGACACTAGGCTAGGGGAGGAGTACAACCTGTACTCTCACCAGTGTAAAGAGTAAACAGTGTTAATGTAAAGAGACATACACTATTCATCCTCTCATTCACAAATGTAGACGATTTATGATTTACTGATGAACCTAATGCATATTTTTGGACTGTGGAGGGAAACTAAACATGCAAACTCCACACAGAACTCCCCCTGTCAGAAATGGACTTCTTGCTGTGAGGGGGAGCGTTATCATTGTTCCACTACGACAATCAGACTCTAGTTGTATTTTATTTTATTGAATTTATCTTTTATTTTATTAAATTACATTTTATTGTATTTTATTTTAGTTTGGATGTTTGACACAGTTACTCCATGAATGGAGTCAAAACTCTTTTTCAAGTGGGCTTCTTTGAATGTTAACCCTCAACACGAGCATCAGCGAGTTTAAGATACTAAGTATTTTTCTGTGAACGAGTTCAGTGTTTGGCAATATAATGTTTAATGTGAATATAACACCCAATTTCATCATAAAGGCTACGGCTCACATGCTACATAATACCATATTAAAACAAATGGTGGTGAGTGGTCGGAGGGTGGAAGTAAATGAAGCGTTTTACAGAGCAAATTCTATGCAGGTTAGATCAATTACGTGTTGATTAAGCATTTAAGAGAGACATAGGAGAAACCTGACTGAGAGTGGCATGCTGTAATGGAAAGGGGGGGGGTGAAAGCTTTCAATAATTAATGTGAGATGGAAGTTAGCTTTCCGCCAGAGAGGCAGCATTTTGAAAGTGTCTGACCAAGAACGTAGATATGCAGGAAAATGTGTGTGTTTTGTGGCGTGGAGAAGAAAGCGCCAGCTGAGTTGGCAGCACAACCAAGAGTGACATCCCAATCTCCTACATCACCAGGCTCAGACCCCCCCTGTCTTCACTGGCTCTGCTGACTCCACACGTCCGCAAAAAGTGGCTCTCCAAGCGCTTCTACTGTTATTAAAAGTGGCATGAAGTTGACTATCCAAAAATGTAGGCTACGTTTCCTCTTGCACACAAAGACACGATTTCTGCGGCTGACCACTTGGTTGAGATTGTCTCTTGTTTTCAAACTAAGGGTGGTGAATACTTCTAGATACTGTCTGTGGAATAGAAGAGAAAGAGAGAAATGAACAAGCTTGCGAAGTAAGATAGATGTGGCTTCAAATATTTAAACTGTTGATCTTACAAGTGTAGCATTAACACACATACCACTTAAATATGTAATGCAAAGGCCATGCACTTCCTCTCAGGAGCTAAGCCTGAAAAGAGACTCCAGGCTGACTGGGACTCTTTACTCAATCAAGGAAAATATGACAATAGATTTAATCAGACTGCACAAAAAAAAGAAATAAGAAAAATGGCACGATTCCAAAAAAGAAAGATACAGCTATCTCAACACAATAGCCATTTCGGATAAGCAATGAGTGCAACTTTTTTTTTTATCTGTATTTGTTGAGGCACCATATTATTATTATAACTGATGTAATAGGTTTTCTGGAGAACCGTAATGATAAAGTGCCAAAAAAGAAAAAAGGTTGACCAACTTGATGGTCATTGACAGTTTAATAAATATAAATTAAATACAAATCAAATCTTGTGTTACCTGAATATGAACATTTATTTCATTTTTAGTGTTGGTGATGAGTAAATATGTCTTATGGGTATGATCATGCTCATTTTTCATTGACTGTAGAGAACATGATGTAGTTTATTTTTTTTCAATCTAATTGATTATAAATGCAGCCTCAGGGCGGCACTGGCCAGTGTCTCCCCGAGCCAGCCTCGGGGAGACACAGAGCTGTGTCTCCCGGAGCCGGTCTCAAGCCCTGATATGTGAAGAGGGTTTCGTCAGGAAGGGCAAAATTTTGCCATAACCAAACATGTGAATTGATCATAATAACCAGATCATACCGGATCAGTCTAGGCCCTTGTTAACAATGACCGCCATTGGTACCGATTACCTACAGGGTACCATTGGAAACTGGGCTACTGAGTGGCAGAGAAGGAGGTCAGGTTGGTGCAGGACATGTATGCTAGCTGTGAGACAGTGGTGTGGTGTGCTGTAGGGGTAACAGAAAAGTTAAAGGTGGAGATGGGACTCCATAAGGGATCAGCTCTGAGCCCATTCATGTTTGCAGTGGTGATGGACAGGCTGACAGATGAGGTTAGACAGGAATCTCCATGGACCATGATGTTCGCAGATGACATTTTGATTTGTAGTGAGAGCAGAAAACAGGTAAAGGAAAACTAGAGAGGTGGAGGTATGCGCTGGAAAGGAGAGGAATGAAAGTTAGTCACAACAAGACAGAATATACTGTATGTGTGTGAATGCGAGGAACTCGGGTGGAACGGTGTGGCTACAGGGAGGGGAGATCAAGAAGTTGGAGGACTGTTGACTTGGGGTCAACAGTCCAGAGCAATGGAGAGTGTGGAAAAGAGGTGAAGAGACGGCTTCAAGTAGGTTGGAATGGGTGGAGAAAAGTGTCAGGGATACTATATTATCGAAGACTATCAGCCAGAATGAAAGGAAAGGTGTACAAGACAGTTGCGAGACCAGCGATGCCGTATGGCCTAGAAACAGTTGCGTTGGCCAAAAGACAGGAGGCAGAGCAAGAGGTTGCAGAGATGAAGATGTTGAGGTTTTCTTTGGGAGTGACCAGGATGGATAGGATTAGTAATGAGTCTATCAGAGGAACAGTACATGCTAGACGTTTTGGAGAGCAGGTCAGAGAAGCCAGACTGAGATGGTTCGGTCATGTACAGAGGAGGGATAGTGAATATATTGGGAGACAGATGCTGAAATTGGAGCTGCCAGGCAGGAGGTCTCAAGGAAGACCAAAGAGAAGATTTATGGACGTAGTGAGAGAGGATATCAAGGTAGTTGGTGTGAGAGAGGAGGATACAGAGAATAGGGTTAGATGGAGAAAGTACATTTGCTGTGGCGACTCCCGAAGGGAAAAGCCGAAAGAAGAAGAATACCAATCTAGTTGATTGTAGTTTGAATACTTGACTACATAATTGATTATTAGCCCGAGCTCTCACATTGACCTTTTTGGTATGTCCACTGAGATAATGCCAGAACACAATTTGAATCTCTCTGCCCATAACAGCAAGACTTTTGCTGAACAGTTCCCGTGGGAGTAGTGGGATAAGATATTAGGTTGGTGTTAGGTCCATGTAATACCAATAGCCAACATAAAGTTTTCTGACCTCCACATATCTAACAGTGCAAACCCTAAATTGAAATTGAATTTTTTTTTTTTTCAAGCACATTCATTCTACACAGTGGATAAATGAAAATAAGACGGAAACAAAAATTTCCCATCTCCAAATCATGCACAGTGTTGATACTGAAACTCCCTATGCTGTATGTCACGCATTATCTCCATAACTGCTGAAAGTGAACTTTTCACATCAGTTTTGTCATTTAAACTGCCACAGAGTGGTGTTCTGGGCCCAAAAAGTAATATTTATTTTGCCAGCAGAATCTGCAAAGGCACAAGGCATCAGTGTGAATGTGGTCACAGGTGATGGAGAAAAAAAATGCAAAAAGAATTACCCTATGTCAAATTTCTATCGTTCCATCCTCCTCCACCTTTTTTCAGCTGACGATGGGTAATCTGAGGCCTGTAATGAAATTATTTTACAATGATACCCACCAAAATACATCCCAAGAAACACAAGATGATATGCTAATAGCATGAATAGTACAGCACCAAAAAAAATAAAAAAAAAAAACATTGAAAATTTAGCAACCATATTGCCACCACATACCATGGTATATGGTATGTGCAAGGACATATTAAGATATGGCCTTGGACAGTTATTATTATTACATAAATACATACCTTTATATATTTATCTATAAAAGTTTGTGTAATTTATTTAGTTATTTATTTAAGTGCGTATCTTCAAACCTCACAGTTAAACTTGTCCATGGCAAGTTGCGAAATACTAGCCCCATCTTCTACTTTGGAACGAGGTCAACTGCATTGCCTTTTCTACATTGAAATGCTCCAGTAGGAGGCTAGAATTCCTATAAATACTTCTTTCAGTGATCACTGCTACTGTGCCTTACACGGGGTCAATGAACTAGACTATAGCTACACGACCTTACAAACCTTACGAGGCTAATCTGTGCATCGATCAAACAAGCGCCTTCTCACACTTTGCTGTTCAAAGAGGAAAAACGGCGGAGAAGTGAAGTTCTAAATAAACTGCAGCGTAGGAAGAAAAACAAAACAGTAAATAAACACAATGAATTGATATATGAATGAATTAATAAATAATGATAACAATGATTATAATAATCAATCATGTTAATTGTAAACCAAATGCTTTGATAAATAATAGAATTACAGTCTTTTATACCAGCATGGTCAGCATATTGATTATTTATTCATATGTATCATCAAATCATTTATTAATGCATCAAACTTTGGAAAGGATGTTCCACATAGCATATATTGAAAAAAAAAAAAGTCTTTGTTTTCTGTTTAACACTGCTTTCAGACTCAACTCCACCCCTATTAGGAGTACTTTCCAGGAAATTGGATGGAGCTCTTGGCAAAAGTATCTGGCAGAGGAATACGGTTAGAGTGCAGGTCTACCAGCAGACAGGGGAATAAGAGACAGGTGTGCTGTCAGATAATGATCAGGTGGGAGGTTTGTGCAAGAATGCTCTCTGGGCATATGATGTACGGATGGGGAATTACAGCTCGAAAGGTAAAAGTGGAGAAACGAGAACAGAGAAATATTTTTCTAGCGTTCTGACACGACTGTGAAAACACTGGATTTTATTTTGCAATTAACACATTATATGTTTGCTGGATGTGTGCAGTTCATTTTATACTGATTTATTTTTAATTCTCAAGTAATCCATGCAGCAGGGTTCTGAAAATATGTCTGAAAATGAAAATGAAGGCATGAAATCTAATTTGCTTGTTTGACACTACACTATAAATTCACCCCAGCATGAAAGATGAGGTTAAAAAGGCGCTCACATTACCTCAGTATTACAGTGTGGAGGAGGCGGGGATCTTCATATTGCTTTATAATGAAGAAACCCTATTCATGATCATGCATTAATTATGATGTAACATTTAAAGTGTGACCTGCTGCTGATATGGAAGTATTTTATGTAAACCCAGAGATATTATTAGCCCACAGCGTGTCTGACTGGCTTCATGAATGTTGCTGATTAAATATTTAAAATCAGAATCCAATTTTTAATATAGGAGAAAGAAAGGATAGGATTTCACTCCCTTCCAGACAGATCTTACACCAGACTGACAGTTTTGTTAAGCATTTCTTTTTTTCATAGGTTCATCAAAAGGCAGCCTAGAAAAGTACCCTTGTATAACTTATGTTTCCGGTTTCTTAATTTTGTTTAAAGTATGCAGGGAGAATTGCAAAAAGCTTGGATAATCCCATTATAACATCCCATAATCAGCAGTGGAAAGATGTTTAGATACATCTCTTTGTACCCTAAAATTTAGGGAATAATCTGCTGGATGTTGAGAAGGAGGACGTTTCCATGCAGGAAGCTGGATCAGAAGCCTGCCCACCCACCCCACCTCACTCCACCCCTCCATTGCTGGATCACTGACCAAAACTGAAATTACAAAAGTGGAGAAAAACCAAAGAAAGTTGAACATTCTAATGGAATTTTGATTTATTATTAGGTTTCATTTACTTGATGGAGGATATGGGTGATATATGGCTTTCTACTTGTGGTCCGACGGGACCATCCACCACAGAAGAAGAAAGAAAATAGTGAGTGTTGTGTGAGGGTGGTGGATATTTCAAGTCCAAATACTCTGGAAGACGACTGTCGAGGTTCGCTGCACCGAAGCACTGTTCATGCTAAACAGGGTTGCTTTTTTGAGATTTTAACAGAAAGAAGCTTCTTCAGGGCGTGCAATTGCTTATCATTTCAAGATGTCAGACCTGAAAGAACAAAAGTATTCAGACTTACATGGCAGCAAAGCAGGGCTAGCATGTTAACCTTGCCCCAATCTCATCTGTCAGTCACTCTTTTCCTGACAGCCATGACTCACACCTTTCCGGCCTCCCATTGGAAAGTGACAATTCATGACTAACCTGTCCTGAGGAAATGGTGCTGCAGAGAGTGATGGGCATGTCTGACAGACAAAATGTGCAAGTTGACTCTGTTAACGTGTTCTTGCCGAGTGCTGCATGGATGTGAACTGTTTTTTCTATAAGCTGAGAGCAAACGTCACAATGACTGCCAAAAGACACGGAGTTGGTATTTCATGCATGCCGCCTTACTAAATATCAAGATAATACACTGTGCCCGAATCACCAAAGGTTTACTGAATTAATGAACGACCCAGGATTGCCTCTTTCAATTTTGGTGAAATATCATGAGTGATTAACTTCCTGAAGATCTAATGTGGGGAATGTTTTATTCACGATGCAGGAAGGCACAAAACCAAATACATCACGTTAATGTTTTTCGCACCCGGAAACACTATACTGGTGTTATCAATTTGAATAACCTTCCATTCTACATTTTAAAATGCAATGTTACATGTTACTTGTTTCTGTCACATGCATCAATATCTGCTTTATGATTTCCTTTAAGGACAGTTTGAGTCATAGATTGTCGCCGACCAATGAGAGAAGGGAAAGGTGTGAGTCATGGTGGTCAGGAAAAACAGACTGACAGCAGAGACTGGGGCAAGGTTGATTTCAGAACACTGTACATGCGTCGTCGGTGGTCTCAACAGCCATGTTACACAAGTGGAACCCATTTTCGGCGTGCAATTATAGCTTGCAATTGAGTTGGTAGGCCATTGCCAGTACGCATATATTACGCAGTCACCAGAAGCCTCACAAAAATCAGGCATCGTGGATTTCTTTGTCTTTCGAGCGAGAATATTTCCATTATTTATCAATAAAGCACCAAAATTATATCAATGAATGATGTTATGCATTATGAAATGTTAAATTGTGAGTGTTCCAGCTGAGCTACTTTACCGCATCCCAGTTATTAAATTCCCTCGCCGTATTCATTCCAAAGAAACAAATTTAAAATCAAGCATGCTGACAAAAGACAAATGAGGTACTATGAGAGCTAATTGTTGTAAAGGAAATGGCTAGTTAATGGACTCACTGGCATGCTTCCCTCTTATGAGATGAATATAATGTCTGTTAGCCTCTGACCAAAAGCCAATTTAGCTGAAATGTCCACGCAGACGGGTCTCAATGGCCTTACAGGGTTCGTGCAGCACTTTGCAAAACCTGCTCTGTATTCTCCCTGACGACAGCCCTATCTGATCACTGCCTCACGCTGCCTTTTCTACTCTGGTCCCTTGGTTCAGTGTCAAAGCTATTTTCTATCGAACACCCACCCGTTAGTGATGAGTTGATACTAAAATGGATTAATATGGTGATTTATTCGGTTAAGCTGCTACTCAAGCTGTCTGCATGTTATTTCTCCCGCGTGCCATGAACGTTAAGCTGGTCTGACAGTTCAAGCCCTTGCACGCGTGCACGTGCGCGTGTGCGCAAGCATATGCACCATCATGAAGTGCTCATGAATGGATGATTAGTGTACTCATCTAGTGCTCGTTGGTTTGACAACAGCCACAGAAGCACCCACACAACCCCGATGTCCATTAGCCACATTAACAGTCACAACTTTCCTCCATTTACGTGTCCCTTCTCCCTCAGACCCCTGTTTTGGCATTTCTCATAACTAATTAAGACAGGAGGGAAGCCACAATGACAGCACAACAAGAAAAGATTAGGGGAAAGTAGAACATATGACTGTTAACTATTCATTATGGTGAATAGTTAAACATTTACATGCCCTTTCGAAGCATTGCCCTGAATATTGGTGTCACAGGGGAAGATAACTGTTGGGATTACAGACACAAAACCAGAAAATGGCACAAATGTCAATGTTTTCTGTCTTGGGTAGAACCTTTGTCTACCACAGAAAAGATTTTCTTACTTTTTTTTGTCGCTAAAATGATTTAAGTTTATCTGCTAGAGATTAGAGAAATGGTATTAGTCATCATCAGTAGACAGGAGCAGCAAATGCTTACGCTTTAATCTTTTACTTTGCTTTCAAAATTAAGCGGCGGGATTAAGGAATAAATTCAGTTCCTCGCTGCAGAGGCAAATAGCATGATGCTATATCGATGATACATGGATCAATGAAATGCATCAGTTTTCTTTTTAGCAAAGCAAATGAAATAAAGTGACAGCTTTGCATATTAATGCCATGAGCCTGTTGAAAGCAGTCACTGCTCAGCAGTTAATTTGCCACAATTAAAAAAAAGGGTCATATTTAGATACTTAAGAATGAGAACAAAACACCTAAGGATTTTGTACATGATCAAGGATTACCATGCCATACTTTGGAGCTAATTCTAATCAAAAAATGACATTTGTATGCCATTTGTATGCTAATAATTTGCCCTCATCTTCAATATAATTAAGAAATATAATTATTTTGTTATGCAGTAAAGCTACTTGTGGCCAGAATAAGCAGTTTTGTACTCACTTTAATGAGGAAAGGTTTGTTAGGTAATTACATTTACTATTTGCCAATAAAAGCCCACAAACAACTGTGCTATTAAGAAGATAAACTGACAATCACCTATTGCTGAAGGAGGTTTTTAGTCCGAAAATGTTATTTTTGGTGTAATTCAATGCTCAGAAATGAATAAACTGACCTCAAGCCAGGAAAAAGGTCATTCAATGTTGAAATCCCTCACACTCACAGGCAGCCTGATTTCAATGGAGCTGTTGGTGATCTCCCACCCCCTGAATTTGCACATCAATATTAAACAACTATACCTTGCAAAGAGGGTGTTTTGCATGTAAGAACTAATTTCTAAGGAAGCTTTTGTCTTTGCAGAGCTCTCAGCACATACTTGCATAACGTCATCCGAGCAACAACCGAAACACAGTGTACGGTTTCAATCATCAAAGCATGAATTTCAATGCAATATCACACTTCAAGGTATTTTCAGTATGTGTGGGACTAGATTTCTGAGGTGAAACAAAATGTTTATTCATGGTATAAGTTTTTATTCAAAATGTTTGTTTCACCACTTCTAGAAGTTCAGTTCACCTGTCTCGTTTTGCCAGTTACAAAACAAACAAATAGCAGGCGGTCGCATCAGAGGTGGAAGTCAAACGTAAAAAAACAAACAAAGTAGAAGGAGAAATGGGGAAGAAATGACACAATGCAGAAGAGGTGGGAGAAGATCAGGAAAGTGATCAGGATAGTGCAGAAAGGCGATTTGGAGGAGGGAAACAATAAACTGACAAGATGCAATTGCCTAAACAACAAAGCAGGGAATCCATTTAACAAAAAACATGACATAAGATGCAATTCTTTTTTTTGAGTCTCTTTTTTTGCATTTTTTCCTGCAATTTTACAGAACGCCATAAGCATCAGACTAGCTGTTATCATATATTGCATTTGATGTCATCCTTTCTATCTATCTATCTATCTATCTATCTATCTATCTATCTATCTATCTATCTATCTATCTATCTATCTATATATCTATCTATCTATCTATCTATCTATCTATCTATCTATCTATCTATCTATCTATCTATCTATCTGTATGTTTTTGTTTGTTCATTTTGGAGCACTAGGCTGATATTGGTATACTGCGTGTTTTATTTATTAATCTATTTTGTTATGTCTTATTCATTGTAGGCTCTAATTTAAAAAGCATTTCAGGCTTTCCTTTGTATAATATGAATAAAGGTTTACTTGTGTTTCCCAGGGCATATAAAGTTAATCCATAGTACTTTTATGTTCCTCTTTTTTTCATCAGTGTCAAGGAATTCTGAACAAATGATATATATATATATGCATGTGTGTATGTTTGTGTGTGGTGGTGTGGTGTGGTGTATATAAATATATATATTTTCCATTTCTTTTCTTCTTTTTTTTCTGATGAATAAATGTTACTCAAGGCAAAACAGTTCCCATGCTGTTTAATCATTAGTCGACAGTTGTGCACATTAAAAAGCCCTTTTTCAGATGTGGAATACTAAATACATGGAACCAACTTTGGGAAGAGTATAAGTGAATGTTTTCGGGAAGAGAAGAGGCAGCTGACAGCCTTTATAAAACGTCTGATAAGACAGCGCAGCTTTTAATAATCTTCTCTAAATGGACTGCAAAGATTGCAATTCTGCAGTCTTTCTTTTTTCACAGCAAGTCAGACTCCCACATGAGCATGGAGTGTGGGAGCCTGCTGAGTGGGCAGGTTTTCTCTCTCTCTCTCAGTCTCCCTCTCTCTCAGATCTTTGCGCATCGCCGTCCTTTGGGAATTTCATCGGGGAGATAAACAATGGCTGACCTGCATTCGATTGGGAGCACATTGAGAGAAACATGGCAGACGAAAGCAAGGAGAGTTTAGGGTGATTTCTGCATTAAATATTTATGTATAAGGAGGTTTAGTAGTGTAGCCTACATCTGTTCTATGCCCTGTTAAACAAGGAGCCTCACAATCCCAGGTTGTAGATCCACAAGGTTAGTGGGGCAGTTTCCCCCTGAGAATATCTCCCCACCGACACATATCAGTCTCTGTACTACTCTATAATTACGGTAATTGCTGTAAAAATACAAAAAAAATCATTGAAATGAATTGTGCCCTAAGTAGTTATATAAACAAAATAATCAAGATTCTGCCCATTTTGAAATTATCCTGGCACAGTGTTTTTTTATTTTGTTTTGTTTTGTTTTTTTTTTGTTTGGTTTTCTTGTTTTTTACACTATTTTTATATCTTATTTATTTTTCCATTCATTTATTTTTTTCATTTTGTTAAAATGGTAACCAAATTGAATTTTGGTCCTACCTCAGTTCAATTTCCTACACAGTGAGCACCATGGGAATTACTATAACAGCAAGATATTCAGCTTATTGAGTTGTGTACTTTTGCACACTGAGAGCAAACCATGCTGCTTACTGCTTCTGCAAGTAAATCTAATCAGGCATATTAGGTTTAGTTCAGTTAGCTGAGAGTATGTATGTGTTGGTGGGGATGCAGTGTAAGCCATCATGTCATAGAAAACCAAGGGAGGAGACATTTTTATTAATTTTTCACTGAACCAGAATGCCAAGTAAGTAGAAAAAGCCCAGCATCAATGGTAACTTGATAAACTCTTCATTAAAACGGGATGAGGCGCTTGCACTGTGTTTTATCATGAGGTCATAAGGCAAAAACAACACAAAAAGAAAGTTTAGATCGGACTGAATCTCATGTATGCTGGAAATCCAACAATTATAATTGTACAATGTTTGTGAAAGAACAATGCTTGTAATGTAACACTTTAACACATCATAAGTATTCAGAAGTAAGAAAAAAAATATATAATAAAACATGATTGTTTCTCTGTTTAATGGTGATTTTGGAAGTTATTAGCTTGCAAAACATGTTTTGCTGTTCCTCGAGAAAGAAGATTGTTTTGGGTTTGTGTTAGCAGTAAAAGGGTAAGTGCCAAGGAGAGGATGAGAGAAAAGGGCTGAGCAAGCAGAACAACCTCTGCAACATACTTTCGTGCACAGAAATAAATCAGCTCTAGGCGTGTGACAACAGCTGGTAGTGCCCCGTCTGTCCCCCACAACCAACCATTGTAATCATATTTTTACCCCATCACACGACGAAATGTCACTTTAATGACCACTTGCACCTGTCTTGTGTAGGGGTCCTTTCACAGATGTCAGATTACATACGTAACGTACATAAATTACTTGTGTAAATAATGGAGCCGGTCTTTGAAACGACTGTGACACAAGATCAAGCTAATGGGAGCATCTTCAGCGGAAGCATTTAGCTCACATCTAATAGTTTTTCTCAATGGGGGGCCATCACGGCTCTTTGTCACATGAAACCAAGACTGCTGCTTAGTGTACAGTAGCTCATTTGGGAGAAATGAATGGACTAAATATACGGACAAGTAACACGGAGCACCACACAGAGAAACACGCTTTGACGGGACATGAATATATTGCAGTAGAGAGGCGTTATCAGTACAACATGTAGAAACTGTCTCCTGAACAGAAGGCAACTCGGTGGGGAGCCAGCTGGGGATGTGGAGGTGTAATACCCTGATGGTGAACTTGAAGAATTGCCTATTTGCAAAATTGTGTGCGTGTGGGTGCATGAAGTTAAACATCACTTTTCAAAAAAAAAAAAAAAAAAAAAAAAAAAAAGTTGGACAGTCTTTCAGGGATTTCCGTGGCCTGAAAAAGCAGTGCTCCCTGTGTGGGGGCGAAAACTGTAAAGTTCCCATTAGATGTGCTGGCACCGCAGCAGGCATCCAAACATTTGTGACCTTTGTGTAATAGTCAAGGCAAGACTCTGGCGAAAGTAAGAAATTACATTCGGACCATCTTTCCATCTTCATGAAGAAGACGGATGTGAACAATGCTGTTAAAAGAGAAAAAAAAAAAGTTCTACAAAAGGAGTCAGGAAGGTTGTTAAACAAGGAGAGGCCAAAACTGGCAAAGTAAAACTTTTCCAGATTTGGTACGTGTTGGGGAAAATAATAAAAAAATAAAAAATAATTTATTTTAATTTATTTCAGGTATAAAATAAATTTAAATAAATTTCAGGATGTTTCACGTTTCTCCGAAAAAGCAAATCTGTAAACAGCCGTGTGAGTCCAGACTCTAGAAATGATTTTCGAGTCTCACGGGCAGACCACCAGATGGGAATCAATTCCCATCTATTTGTGACGCGCTCTGAGGGTAACAGCACTTTAGGCCGTACCCTCAAAGGAACACTTGAAAGAAGGAGTTTAGAGCACATTAGTCAGCAAAACGCTTTGCACCGACGCTGTTTTTTTTCATGTTTCAAGAACACTCTGGCCCAGTCGTTTCCCACCTGGAACACATATTTCACAAGCGTGGCAGCACAGGCAATAAGCAGAGCCGTACATCACCAGTTCAGGACCAGTCGCATGCTAACTAAGGAGAGAGGATAGCGAGCAAGGGAGGCGCAGTGTCCTTATCGAAAAGAACAATTTAACAGTTCAGAGACACTTTTTAATTTTTTATTAATTTGAAACAGCATTGGCAGATGTATCACATACTTTTTGTTCCCCAGTCTTGGCATCGCAAATGTCATAGTATCTCACACAGACGTGAAGCAAGACAGTATTTTGTAGTTGGATTTTGCTAGTTACATCCAAATAACATACAGAAGTTCAACTCCAAGTGAGTTCTACTTACCTATTTTTCAATAGAATGTCTATGATACATTTCAATGATTTAGACAAAACAAAAAAAATACACATCTAAGCATGTTTTTCTGTGGCCTATTCATTGAGATGTCAATACATTTTGGCAGGTGGCGTTTGGGCTTAGTGCCTCTGCCTCGTAGTATCAATGTCTCTGGTTCGATTCTGACAGGGAGCCTCCCTGTCTGGAGTTTGCATGTTTTCCCCGTGTCAGCATGGGTTTCCTCCGGGTTCTCTGGTGTCTGCCCACTGCAGTCCAATCGAATACAGTAGTTTTGAGACACTAAATAGCCTTAACGTATGGATGTCTGAGTCAGTGGTTGTGTACCTATATGTGTCCCTGTGATCGACTTGCTACTGGTGAACCCCCCCTTCTTGTCCAATGACGGCTGGGACGGGACACCCCTGGGACCCTGACTGTGGGATAAGTGGTATAGATAATGGATTAATGATTTCCCATTGGAATCATGGGTAGTTCAGAAGTTTACATCAATGGTTATATTCTGCTCCAAAGCTAACGGTCAAGTTTTATTGACTCTTCTAGTTTGATTTCAAGTAATTTTAGGCAGATGTGCGACATGAACAGAACAGACACATTGCAATCGGACAAAATTGTAAAATTTACAGTGGGTCAGCATGCATGAAAAGATAGAAAATAGCTAGACTGTATTCATCGTTTGTATTTATATTTTTCTTATGTATTATGTGGCAATCAAACAATATATTAGTAGTTTTTATAACTGTTTGATATATATGCATTGTCAGAGTACATAGTTGGCTGTCACTTTTTTTTTTTTTTTTTTTATGAAAATGCTCAAACAAAAAATTTGCTGAAGGTTGTAGTTTGAAACATTATAAAGCAGCAAAGCAGCCATGATCTCCTCTCTGATGTATCCATCCTATTGTGCTTATAGATCTTTCTACTGGTCTCTCAATACCAAGACAGTTCTGCCACTTCTGAAGATTGCAACAATTAAAGTGGTTGTGAAAAATTAAACTAAAGTCATTGCCAGCAAGAATAATTGGCAAAACCATGAAAATGTGGCTTGAACAGATTTCACTGTTTGAAGTCCCTTGACGTTTCATTGTGTTCAATTCTGCTACATCGAAGCCATTAACTTAATGACCTGCTAGCACAGGGAATAAAATGAATATACAGAGTAAAAAGGCAACGTTGGCCTTCACAAAAATACCTGCCGATGGTTAGCATGTGATAATGCACTGTGTGCGTGCATGTGAGTACTGTATTGGGAGAACTAAAGCATGTATTTCAAGTGCGTTTGTGCGCTTTCAAGTGTGTATTTGTTGCAAGGATGAGGTAAGTAGATTGTTTCAAGCACATTAGTCAGTCAGTAATTTGAGCTGATTTTAAGTATGAGCCATTTAGTGCCAATCAATTCAGTTGAGAGCCTTTCACCTCCTTCTGCAAGTGGAATTTGCATGCGTGTATGCAAAAGTGCAAGGGAGGAGGAAAAATCTGAAATGGTGATTAGCGCCATACAATTATTAAAATTTTTGCACATCAAATCAACCAGAAAGAGGACCCAATTCACACCCCTGATATAAAATGATGGAAGACATTGTCAAAACATCATTTTGCCCACTCAGCACCTCACACACTGAGCAAAACTCAGTCGGACCAACACCAGAGTATTGCATGTTCTAATATCTAATCATCGCACCCATTATACGACTGAGCAATGAAACTATCAATTTTTTATCCAAATTGATCCAAAAGCATTTTTGACTGTAATAAAAAAGGGAGATAAAACCAATGCATGAATGCAAGTTAAAATGTTTTGTTATAATATTTTCATGAGTTACTCTTTATGAAAAGTCATAGTGTGGTTTGATCATTTTTTTTATCTGTTTGGTCTGAATACATTGGATTGGATTTTATTCATTAGCTGAATACAACAAAACAGGAAACTGGACAACTGAAAATTAAAAAATAAATAAATTAATTTAAAAAAACAGCTAGAGAAACATAGAATCTGATGCACAGGAACTAAAATTGATCCCAAGTTACTGTTGCAATGGCAGATTGTGGTGAGAAGGTTAACCCATTTGATATGTGTCTATTGGACAGAGACTTTAGGAACAAGAAGCCCTGAGAAGGACAGATGAATCAAACTTGTTCACATCGGACATGTAATGCAATCAAGAAAACAATTGGATACAAAATTATTTATAAAGGAATGTTTTTAAGAAATAAAATTTAAGATGCAACGCGAGGGAGAGCATTTAGGGAGCTCACCGAGTAATCTAAAACTTCTAAAAATCGAAAAAGACAGGGTAAATTCAGGACTAGGGTAAATACAGGGAACATTTGTCTTTTTTTATGTTTTATCCAATGAGCTAATGTTTTCTTATCCATTATATTACGTTGTGTGGCCACCACAGGAAACTGGAGAACCCCGATTGAGTCAGTGCCCTCCGCTAAAAGACCAAAAAAAAACATAGTGAGTTTAATGAAAGAGTGAATGGTTGTATGTATTTACGGCCCTGTGGTTGGCTACCTAACAGTGAAGCCTACCATTGACACAATTGGGTCTGTCCTGTGCAGGACAATTTAATGAATAGAGGGAGAAGTAAATACACAAGGATGTCACAATATGATTTTGTCACATTGTCATGATTCATTCAGTGTTTCTCTGTTGGCCCCGCCTCTGCCCCCTCAGTCTGCCAGGCTCACCCATCTTGTCAGTTTATTCACCTCACCTGGATACACATCTGCAGCTCATCAGGGGCAATCAACCTCGCTTCATAAGCACCAGCTCCAAACTCGTTCCTGTGCCAGATTTTTCTTCTCTCCGCAAGACTTTCCAGCTACCAGCGGTCTTCTGCCCAGCTCGCTGTCAATGACCCAGTCTGTCCCAGAGATCTCTTCCTGTTGCTGACCCAGTCTGTCTCCAAGAATCCTGTCCGGTAAAGTCAGCAAAGTCTTTGAATTCATACACTGTGGTGCAGAAGCATTGTGATTGGATCCATACGCCTCTCGTTTCTCACATTTAGATTCATAGTATATTTCTCCTATCTTTCTCGTATATAAATATATCTCACTGACAAGCAAAGAGGTTTGGTTGTACATGATGTCTTTACTTTCAAGGATTTTTCTCTAGTCGACACTGCGGAATTATTTTGTCCTTGATTTATGTATTTTCCTTTGAGGTAATATCTTAAAAACCCCAGAAACATTCACTTCTCTCTGTATTTATCAGCGGGAGCCTGTTCCTCTTTGCTCCCTTTTCAGTAAATAAATACCAGCTTTTATGGGTGAAAATTATATTTTATCATATTAGAAAAAAAATAAAAATACAAATGCACAAGGACAGCTGCAAAGACCAAGCATGCTGATATTCTCCAGTGATTTTCATTAACAGTATCTGAAAATATTACGGAACCTAATCACATAATATAGATTTAAAAAAAAAAAAAAAAAGGATGAGACCATCAAATAAAAAAAAAAAAGAAAATGAATCCCCATCAGTTGTGGCTGATTGTGGAAGATCAGGTAACTAATTAGATGTGGGTTTAAAAAGTCTGTGGAAACTGCATGAAAAGACACTATTAAGGTATACAATTCGGAAGTGATGAAGGCCCTTCAGTCCTCAATAAGTTTATTTCACATATTAGATTCAGGTGGCACAACTTTGATCCTAATTTGAACTCAATACTGCCATCTGCAATCAATAAGGAGTACTGAGCCTGAATTGTTTGAACCCATACTTGTAATATAATACAGATGAGACAAAAAAATAAACATATGAATGGATAGATAAAAAGATAAATACATAAACAGATAAATATTATCTTGGACAAAATACATGTTAATGATATTTTCCAATAAAGATTAAACAGCATCAAAACCAGAAGTCCCTGAGATTATGAAATCACTTCACTGTTACAATAACAATAAATTTCACTTGACTGTTAAACTGCACATTTTAAGCTTTTGGTATTTCCGTCTTAAATTGTTTCCCCGGGTGCCACAGAATAGAAATAGTACCACAATAACCGGGGTGAAATGGTCAAGAAATTTGAGTTGAATGGTCAAAAATGGCCGTGGTGCTACATTTAGGGCTTATAAACTCACCGGGACTCGTTGCAGTCATGGAGGCTATTAGAGTAGTTATATAGCGACTCCGTTTCTATTCACACAAGTTGGGGATTCAGATGGATGGTCATATTGTTGAGATCTATCAGGCCTCTGGTCAGAATCCATTGTTTCATTTCTTAACTACTGCAGTTTGGACCATAAAAGTAATCATGTATTTTATAAGTAGTTTCTGCACCGTAATCTTGGTTTTACACACCCGGTACCTCAAACACACAGTGTGCTCCTCACAAAACCCACAAATGAGACCACGGTGTTTAATTTAGTTCTGTTCTCTTTTCTGAACACAACACTACAGTGTTGGGCTTCTGTAGCTGTGATTGACGATTGATGAATTTCTTAACTGTCCTCTCCAAAAAACCTATTAACTTTTGCAAGGTCACAAACAGTGATTGGTTTTTCCAGCCAAGCCATGACAAAAAAAAATTATAGTCCACTGATTGGCTAATCAGAGTGACTGCCGAGAAAGACAAAAATCTGACCCCAGCAATAATGATTATATATTCTGTGAATAACTCAATAGTCTATGTGAGTTTAATCACTAGAGCATGATGAGCAAAGTGCCTCAATTGCCTTCTAAGTTGACCAAGAACTTTTTATTCTTTTTTTTTCCCCCCTCTGGCTGTCTGGTCCAAGGTCATCAAAGGTCATTTCATTCCGACTCTACTGTATTTTTATTTCAAATTGCATCTCCTTCGCCTTCTGAAGAAGCAAATGAAGGGCAGATTAGAGCCATATCATATCAGTGGTTTATCCGAAGGGGAAAACACCCCCCCTTTGGTTTATAGATCAATTATATAGCTTGATGAGTGGAGGAGGGGGGTGGATGGCACAGACTCACCACTCATTTGGAGATACGATCTCCAATACTCCCAATTAAGATGCTGCAGCACAGCTCACACTTCGTGGCAGGATACCCTTGTTGTCATTTGCAGCTGCGGCAGAGTTGTTAGTTGGATTTGGACGGGAAGGCAGCCATTAATTTAAGGTGTGAAATACGGAGCTTGACATGAAGAGGCGCCCTACGCCACCTGATGTCAAGGAAGAAGTTAATTTGTTTGTGACACGATCTTGACTTACACTAATTTTGACAAAATAGGTGACTTTCGGTTCCAATTATTTCAGCCACCGTGAATCAAAGTCATAATGATTCACCCAAGTGTGTGCGCAAGTGTACGTGCCTGCATGACTGCCTGCATCTGTTTTCCCGGTGTGTGAATATAATTTAACTGGTCCAGTAACATGTAGAAACAGTACAAGAGATTTTTGTTTTAAGAGTAGCTGGCCTGTTTAGTTTGGAGCGATGTGTATAAAAAAAGTTTGCACATTCTGATGGCGGCATATCCTATTTTATTAATTCTGGGTACAGCTAACGACCTCAAAACCAAACCCATAGTCTGGTTAAAATGAAGAAACTTCCTGTCACCATGGAGATGGAAAAAAGTGCCCTTGCTGGAACCCTGTATGACAGAAGTAACCTTTCCTTTCAGAAAAGATTTGGTATATTCTGAAGGGAAAACTTGTACCGTGTAAGAAAGGTTTGTGTCCCCTGACTACCTATCTTAAAGGGAACTTTGACTGGGAGGACTAACTAGCCTACATGTGCTTTAGTGTTTGTCTCATACTATTATGTGTTGATAAAGAAAACATGAATTATTTCTTTAAAAATCGCAATTTATAACACATTTTCAACCTACGGGCACAGCCATTGTTTTGCCTGTGCAATGCATACAAGGTTGAATACGTATACATGTTGCATTGTGTTAACGTTTACTTTCTGCTAGTGTTAACTTTTGCTCAGTACGGTATGGTATCTACGGTAATAATTCTTGTTAATCTTCTTGACGGGGCAACTGGACTTGAAATCGGTGAGTTGAAGATATTTCAAGAAGAACTCACCATGAACAATTCACCATGAGCTGGATGACTGAGAACCTCCACAGACACGCGGTGATATTGCCACATTATCCTGTTTTTGGGTGCAGTTTCCAGCCTAAGAGAAGCAAAGGGGCTGATTCTAGTCTACACGGCTTTCCAAGAAGAGCCTGTGTATGTACGCAACTTCCTAAGGATCCCTGGCGTTGTATTCTCGCCGCTACTCTCCTGATACATTTGGTGCATTTTGCCGGCCTAAGCTGCTGAAAGAGCTTTCGGTTTACGCTAGTTTTAAACAGAGACGAAACTCAAACGCTGTGCCACCGGTTTTCTTTCACAAGCATACAAAAGTTCCTTGGGAAATGAGTGAAGCCGACTCAAAGAAACACCACAGACAGAAGACGCTGGATGTTCTTTGCGAATATTTCAACAACCTGCTACTGCAGAACTGGTATCTTATGACGAGTGACTGGGAACCAGCACCATCATGGAGGAAGCTGACAACAAGTCACCTGGTCAGTTAGCATAGCGCTCTTTATTCATCCACAGAGAAATATTGCTGGATATAACATTTTCACCCACAATCCAGATTTGGACGTCATTAGTATTTCTTAATGTTGAATATCGAGCAATGCAGTGATCAAGAAACAAGGCAACATAGTAGTGTATTCATTTTTTGAATAATCAAGTACATGCAAAATGTACAATATCTTGTAAAGGATAAAAATATAAAACAAACAAACAAAAAAAAACAATCAAATAGAGTAACTTTTACTTGATTAAACATTGCATCAGAGATTTTTTTTTTTCTCATGCATAATGAAACACTGCTGACAAAATGTGTATGAAAGCAGATTTCTTCTTGTTTAATTTGCAAAGTGTTATGACCCTTTGTTCTAAATAGTCTGTTGTGATGTTGATTGTTAGAGATTTTTATCATCAGAGGAGTCATTCCAAGGAAGAACACTTGTGATGCCCGAGGCTCTGGGATGTTGCTCGCTCACCCACAGTGACTGAAATCTCTGATTGTGGGTCGAAATATTCATTCCTTTGCTTTTACGCTTTTTCTTTTTTACAGTTTTGCTCAAGCACTCAGCTGCAGTAGGAACCACATCCTTCTTACATCCTCACTCTGCTAGACCATAGTAAACTAACTTAGCCGTCTGATTGCACCCAGCCACAGTGAATATAAGATGTACATGTCCTTGCACAGTACATGAATTTGTTGACTTGATGCACTGGTAAATACCCCTTGAAACCAATGAAATAACCACATAGTGAACTCAAAAATCCTGACATATATTATGGAAAATAATACGGATGTCTATTTTTTTTGAACATCTTTTCCTTGTTTGTTATACTTGAGTATTGCAGTGCCCAGGCTCGAACTTTATCGAGTTCAGGAGCCACAGCATTTCAGATAGAGAAATACTTTCCCTTTTGAATGTGTGCGGCTGGTGTGTTTGTATGGTTAAGGCATGTGTGTTTGTGGGTGTCACTAACTGTACTTCCATGCGAGAGTGTGCTTGGGTGGAAAGAGGAACTAATTTTCTGGTCCACTAGTCCACCAGCTTCCTTAAATTAAGGAAGGGGTCGGCAAGAGGCCTCCACTCTGACATCAATTCTGACTGAACGGGCTGGAGGTCACCGCCACACCAGGAAAGCACTCATTTTGCTTGTGTGTGTGTGTGTTTTCAAGATTGTGAACTGTGTTCTGGTGAGCAGACACAAATTTCCCAGATTATGATGGTTTATCAATAACAAGCTGTCATACCTGCCTTGACACGGACTTTGCCCCGGTTATTTTGAATAGATCGAGGAGAGAAAACACAAATGTCACGGAACAGGTCGAGATAAATTTTTGTGTGTGTGTTGCCCATATTGACAAGGTGGCAAGTTATGATGTTTATTAGCTGAAAGACCGTTTCAGCCTTGAGAATTGATAAATGTCTTGTTTTTTTTTTTTTTTCCTCGAAGTTTACAGTGATTGACCTTCAAAATAGAGGTGCAAAGATTTTCCACACACGCATATTTCACATTACCATCAACAAGCAAGCAAAATGTGGAACACATTTTTGAAAGAATTGTTACAATTGACAATTATGCATCTAAAATTGTTTATTTGCATAAAAAAAGGCCTTAGTAAGTAAATGGGAAAAAAAATGAAAAAAAAACACAAAAGAGCTCTTCACAAGTTACAAAATCTAGTTTGGCTCTGAAATGTGTTCTAATTGAGTCACACAGTCATTCAAGGTTTACCCCAACTGTCTTTATCTTGTGTGTGTGTGTGTGTGTGTGTGTGTGTGTGTGTGTGTGTGTGTGTGTGTGTGTGTGTGTGTGTGTGTGTGTGTGTGTGTGTGCGTGTTTCATTTAACAGGGACTCAATGCTTCCTCAAGCCTTTTACCTTTGCAACCTTGCTCCTGTTAGGACCAAATATTTCCAATTTTGACTCATAGTTCAGAACCCAAGATAATATATGTGTGTGTGTGGATTTTATTTCTATTTTCCTTTTTTTTGGCTTTTTATGCCGCAAGCAGTCTGCCAAAAGCAATTCTAAACATACCAATGCAGTTTGCTGGTTGAGAAAAGGGCATCCTGCTGATTTTGTACCACTTCTACACTCATTTTGTACCAAAACATTTTGAGTTTTAAGGGAGGGCCATTTGTAAATTGTGTCAATCAAATCATATCAATTCAAATCCAAATTAACCCCTTATATATTCATCATTTTTTTTTTTTTTTTTGAAGTTGTGGTCTTCTGTTGCACATTTGCAAAACAATGGATCAAATGAAGCAAGTATTCCAGTGCACTCTTGTGATCAAACTTTTGATGGACCTGTGACTAAATTATCACCCCAGATTCCTTGTTCCTTTCCACTGGGTGCACCATCACATTACCATAAATAGCGCTACATTTTAGTTTTCATTCTATCATAAAAAAGGCCTCCCCCAAAAAACGGTATAGCATGCCCCATACACCTCAATTATTTAATTACCGTATTATTTGATTTAATTTTGGCAAATTATTTTCAAAGAATATCTTCATGAAAATATCTTATTTAATCCAAGACACTTTTTTTTTTTTCCAGTGGCAACTGAAGAGGTTTACAACTGTGAACTAAGAAGTCTTTTTTTTTTTCTTCTTTTTAGATATTTGTAAACAAAAAGTTTTATGTAAATATTCCAAGCCACCTTATCCTGTTTACTTATTTATCGACTCGATTACACAAGAACTCGATTACACAAGCTCAAGTGAGAGAGAAACCAACGGCTCCACTGCAACTTCTCACTCAAACCAGCGAGGCAGTAATTTAGGTCAGTAATAATCAGTTCAAATCTAATTTTTAAAAGCAGGAAGTCGCTCATGATACTCAGACATGCCCCTGGCTGTTCTTGTATTTATAAGAGGACAAACCACACTTTCATTCAGCCCACGACTATACAATGACTCAAACTTCGCCAGCAGCAGGAAACTGAGTAAAACAAACTCAATTAATTTGCTGAATGAATTAAACAGATGAACAGATGGGGGAGATTGGCTTTACCGCTTTGTTTTATTGTGTGGGATGAAATAAAAGCACTGTTGCATTACATCTAACTGTTAACTTTGCAACTTCATATTCCAGAATTTTATCTAAACTTATTAATAGTTGCTTTTTTTTTTTTTTTTTCTGTTTCTACTTGTTTTTTTAACCTCATTTATAACTTCTTCCCTTCAGGGGTTGCCAGAGCGAATCAACTTTTCCATCTAAACCTATTTTCTGTATACATTTATATATATGTGTTTATTTACCAACCCTCCTCTGTACATGTCCAAACCATCTCAGTCTGGCCTCTCTGACCTTCTCTCCAAAACATCTAACATGTGCTATCCCTCTGGACCCATTCCTGATCGTATCCATCCTTATCAGTCCAAAAGAGAATCTCAGCATCTTCAAACCTCTAGCTCCGCCTCCTGTCTTTCCGTCACTGTAACTGTTTCTAGGCCATACAGCATCACTGGTCTCACCACTGTCTTGTTCATTTTTCCCTTTCATTCTGGCTGATAGTCTTCTATCACACATTCCGACCTACTTGAACCCGTTTCTTTACTTCTTTTCCACACTCTCTGTTGCTCTGGACTGTTGACCCTAAGTAATTGAAATCCTCCAAAATCTTGATCTCCACTCCCAGTAGCCCCACCTTTAACCTCACCTGTCAGCATGTCCATCACACTCCAAACAAGAAGGGGCTCAGAACTGATCCCTGATGGAGTCTCACTTCCATCGTGAACTTCTTTGTTACCCCTACAGCCAATTTTACCAATGTCTCACAACTTCACTTTTACTAATATCTATTACTTTGTGGTCTAAAATAATCATCTCTTCTATCCTTGCCTTACTGGGAATATTCTGTATCACTTCATCTAACTCATTCCAGAACCTCTCCTTCCCCTCTTACTCCCATCCCACCTGCAGGGCAAAGCCACTAACAACATTGAGCATCACACCTTCAATTTCAAGTGTCGGTTTCATAAGTCTATCTGACATTCTTTTCACCTCCAGAACATTACTCACAAACTTCTCCTTCAAGATAACTCCTACTCCATTTCTCTTCTTGTGGGTATCATGATAGTACAACGTAAAGTCTGCTCTTAAGCCTCTAGCATTACTACCTTTCCACCTGGTCTCCTGCCTATACAGTATATCCACTTTCCTTGTCTGCATCGTGTCGACGAACTCTCTCCATTTTCCTGTCATAGTCCCAATATTCAATGTCTTCACTCTCAATTCCAGACTCTTGCCTTTCCCCTTCTCTCTCTGCTTCTGAACATGCCTTCCTCCTCTCCTTCTTGACCCACAGACACCCAATTTCCACAGATACCCTTTAGGCCATCGGTACCAATAGTGATAGTTGTTAACCCGCGCCTCAATCAATATCCCATATGAGATTGTAAGGCTTGATTCGCATGTTTGGTTTTGGAAAGAGTTTTTTGCTGAATGCTCCTCCTGACGCATTTATAAGGACTAAGGACCGGCTCAGGGAGACACTTGTCCATGTGGCCCTGAGGCTGCATTTAGACTCTTTTATATACAAAAAAATATTACGCTTATCTTAACAACGTGAGTGATTTTTTTTTTTTTTTTTTTTTTTTTTTTTTAAATCATTCTACCTCCCATAGGACACAGTTGAGTACCTTCTCCAGGTCCACAAAACATGTTGACTGGTTGGACCAGCCTACCCCTTGATCCTTGGGCCCTGCCACCGAGGAGCTTTTTGATTACATCAGCCCAAGAAATAGGGGAGTCCCTATAGGGGAGTACTTTAACTTTACTTCCTCATTGGATTACAAGTCTTCAGGATTGAGGAAGTCTTGAAAGTGTTCACTACACCTATCCACAACATCTCGAGCTCACCATCCCAACTGTACACAGTGTTGACGGTATACTGATTCCCCACGCCGAGCCGCTGGATTGTGGACCAGAATTTCTGGAAGTCGTTCTCCATGGCCTTATCCAGGTCCTCCCACATTCAAGTTTTTACCTTGGCAACCATCATTGCTGCGTGCCGCTTGGCCTGCCAGTACCCGTCAGCTACCTTTGGACCCCCCCCGGTCAGAAAGGCTCAGTAGGACTCCTTTGGCTTGACAGTACCTTACCGCAAGGGGCCACAAATGGGTTCGGGGTTACCGTCTCGACAGGCATTGACCACGCCAGTCTGCCACCTCGACAACTAAGGGACAGAAAATGGCCCACTCTGACCTAATGTCCCCCCTCTCCCTTAGGATGCCATTTAAGTTGGGAGTTGGAACGTTCTCTGACAGGGAATTCTAACCCCTCTCAAGAGACCTGGTTCCACAGCCTGAGCTTTTTGGCAAAGTGAGTCCAACTATATCCAGCCATAACCTCTCAGCCTCATGCATAAGCCCAGGTTCCTTCCCCAGCTTCTGCAGCCACAGAACAGACCACTAAGGTCCCTCACTTGAGCCACCACCCGGTTCAAAATCGCATGGACCCTCTTGGCCCCTTGTAAACCTACGGTAAGGGAGCAAACGTCGACCTTTCGGCTGGGGCCGGCCAAGCCTCTCAGGTACAGGCCTTGCCTCCATTTGCTTGCCATCAGGACCCATCCCTTGGCTTGTCTCAGGAGAGGGGCCTCCCTGACCCGCATCCGAACGAGGGAAAACCAGATTCATTTTCTTTTTGATCAGTGGGTTTTCCTGAGCCCTGTTTTGTCTGGTCCCGCATCTGGGACCTGTTTCCTTGCGTGACACTGTCAAGGGCATAAACTCACTGACATCTTAGCTCATTGGATCACTCGGATGTGAAAACCCCCCTACCATTGTAAGGCAGCGGATTGAGAAGGGAAGGAATTCTGAATACTTTTGGCATATTTGTGTGGCTATTAACATTAATGCCTGGAATCATACTAGTACTCTTATATGAATTTTTAATGCAATAGGGGAATATAATGTCCGTAGTACTATTAATGTGACTCTGCATCTCTCTCCATCTCTGTTGTTGCACTTTTCAACGAAATATTCTGCACCTAGGTTTTATTTTATCGGTTATTGTTTTTGCTGCCTCATGGATTATTCCTCTGTTCCATTTGTGTACTCTCGATTTCAAAATCATAATTAATTACTTGCTTTGTCCGTAATATTCTGACCCACATTTAGCATTGCAGCTGAAATGTTTTTTTTTTTTTTTTTTTTTTTTTTTTTTTCTTAAGCATGCACTGGCAATTAATGTCCCTTAAACAACCACATATAGGCTTAAAAACCTAGTTTTTGAAGATGCTCAATCTTATTCAATTCCTGAAGTGAGCTTGTGATTGTTTTAATAATTCGTAGATGTTTTGGTGAGAAGGTCAGAGAAGCCAGACTGAGATGGTTTGGTCATGTACAGAGAAGAGATAGTGAAGATATTGGTAGAAAGATGCTGGAATTGGAGCTGCCAGGCAAGAGGTCTCGAGGAAGACCAAAGAGAAGATTTATGGACGTAGTGAGAGAAGATATGAAGGTAGCTGGTGTGAGAGAGGAGGATACAGAGAATAGGGTTAGATGGAGAAAGTTGACTCGCTGTGGCGACCCCTAACGGGAAAAGCCGAAAGAAGAAGAAGAGTGGATGTTACTCAGTTGGTAGAGCCGGTGTCTCTCCGATCAGAAAGTTGTCTGTTCGATTCTCAGCTTCCCTGTGCCCTTGTGCAAGACAATGAACCCAGAGTTCCTTACCAATGGCCTGGTTAGCACGTAGCATAGCAGTTCATCCAGCACTGACGTGATATGCTTGAATGCTATGTAATGTAAAGTGCTGATAATACAAAAGTTGTAAAAGCACTCTTTTCTTTTTTTTTTCTTCCTTAAACTGGTCATAGTGACACATCGTTATAATGCACTGAAAAGGTTTTCCATCATGTAGCAGTGAACTACTTTGGCTTCTAAAAACACAGCAGCACAATACCTGACATAATGAAACTTTTTTTTTCTTCCCTTTTAACATGTTTACTATCTTATGCTGTTTTAAGTGCAAGAGGACTCAAGGGACCAGTTAAAGATCAACTATGCTGTTTGATAATGGAACAGAGCATAAAATACCCACAAACGTGTCAGCATCTTGGCTACTTATCATCACATGCATAATGACCACAGTAGCTCATATTAGAACCACTTCGATAACCTTTTTACAAAATCATGGCTCCAGCCTCTGAGACAAACACTCATTTAATAGGGCTTATAATGATGTGAGCTCTCCTACGCCCTTTCATCAGGTTCTAAATTGGCACCAAAGGGTTTCTAGTTGACCTATTTATTCATTGTAGTTCCGATGCAGTTAATACAGTGACATCTCCGTGGCGCACAACCGCACACCCACAAACATACACCCACATGTCAGAATGTCTATTATGTATATGTTATCAGGGCCAAGAATGAGGCACTTAGAGATGCATTTTTTTTTTTTCTTCAAAGGAATGATATTCAAATACGTAAATTTAAATCACATAAGCCACACCATGATTTTGACATGACAAAAAGCAGGTCATGAAAAGCAAAACAGTGATTATTCATGGGGATTGTTCGCCGTGCCTGGGAGGATCCGTGGTCCGGGTTCGTGTATTCGGATGTGTGGTAACCTTCACTGGGTCCAGGCTCAGCAAAAGCCAGATGAGACGGATATTTCATCTCTACCCCGCAGGCGTCCATGCCCATCGTTGTGTGTGTGTGTGGGTTTGTGTGTACGGGAGGATGCGTGTGTGAGCCTCTGTTTTGAACCGAGCAGGTGGTGTGATGCTGTTCTAATATGGTGGCATGGCAGATGGCAGACACTACCACCTGCAACCCAGTCAGACCTCCAGGATAGGCCCTCGTATCACCTTAGCGATCGACCAGAGCACACACGCACGTTCACACACAGTCCTGCTCTGTGCACAAGAGACATTTGGCGTTATTGCTTTGGAGTGAAAAGGGTCTTACAAAGGCAGATTGGGTGTACAAATCAAATAACAGGAAAATTTGAAATAGAAAAACAATGTCTATTCTGTTATTCTATAACCACATAAAAATTGAGTCGTGCTGGATCGATCTATAAAAAAAAAAAAATGATGCAATTAACATTTGGCCATCATTTCCATTTGAGTCCCCGTCATGAAGAAATAGTGTGTGACCAAAGTCTGACCTCTCTGCCCCCTGCTGTTTTAGCCCATTTTCTCCCTTTTTAATGATTAAATATCTTGACATCTGCAGCTGTCGGGATTTCCAATGAGTCCAAAATAGCAGCTGGATTTAAAGACCAAACTAGCTGTGAGTCCCAGATCCTTTACCCTCCATTGGCCTGTTGTATGATCAGAAATCAAATTCAAGAGCTTGTTGATTAGATATGAGGCCCTTTACAAACCTGACCTTATATTCCTGACCTATGTTTCTCATTCCTAGACAGAACCCTAAAGAATGAAGGGGGGGAAAAGAAAGAAAAATCTCTATTGACCTTCTTCCATGTTCCCATGGTTTATTGCAGTTCGGTGTTCTTATTTTCCTGCAGTGATTATGTTATTGATCTGTGCTAATCCCGCACACTCATAAGATTCATTTCTGTATTTCTCAATACAGTTCTGCATTTTGCCACGCAACATAACCTAAGGTGTTGTATTGAATTGTTGCCATGTTGTAACTTTACCCCTCTCGATTTCTGACTAAAATACTTTGTTAGTATCAATATTGGAAACCACTGACTTTTTTTTAACCTCTGGTGTACTAATTCGCCTCCCCCTGTTACACTGTAGTACTTTTACTGCACTCCCTTTTGTCGGAAATGGGGAAAAGTTCATTGGTCAAGCTATGTATGTTTAAAGCTGTTTAAATGAATTTTATGTCTTTAGCACATTGATTCAATTAGACCAGGCATGTACAAAACTGATTTCCTTCAGCCTCAGAGCACAAAGGACTCTGGTTCCATTCTGACAAGGGGACCTTTCAGTGTGGAGTTTGCATGTTTTCCTCGTGTCTGCGTTGTTTTCCTCCGGCTTCTGCATTTTCTTCCCACAGTCCAAGCACATGCAGCAGGTTAATTGGAAGAAAATTGCAAAAATTGCTCCAAATGAGTGAGTGAATGGTTGTCTGTCTATATATGTGGCCCTGCGTTTGACTGGCGACCAGTCCAGGGTGTACCCCGCCTCTTGTTCGACGACAGCTGCAACAGGCTCTAGCATCCCCCGTGACCCTGAGTGCAGGATAAGCTGCAGGAGATAGATGGATGGATGGATATCCTCATTTCCTCTGTGTTTTAGACTGGAGTTTGTCTAATTAATCAAGTTTAGAACACACAAAGGCAGTACCCAGTGCAGGTCACGGACACACACAAGGTCTATGTGGAACAATTTCATTGTAGCCGCTCTGTTTTCATACCGAGCTTGGATGTTATTAAGGCAAACAGATAATCACTCTGTAATGAGTGCTCAACACGCAGGTTGTTCACGTCAGGCATACGGGTGAAAGGAAAACCTCCCTCCTGAATATTCTGACCTCCTGAATGCACATTCAACTCAAGGAGAAAACATGTCATTTAATTCTTCCTATGTAACCCTTTGCGAAAGTACGCCACATCGGCATAAATTTATTTTCCATCTGTGATGCTTGGTGATGGAGACATCTTTACGCTGTGATTTCAAAATCCCATATTTCTCAAAACTGTAAATGTGACGTCTTTATTTATGCTGTTTAAAACCTGTTCAGCTGTACGCGACTCCACCATCATCAGAGCGAGCTCTGGAGTTACTAGATTGAAAGGCATGAAAACAAATCCAAAATAAATCTTCGCAACTTATGTAGTGGTGTCATTTATTGGCACCGTTGGGACAGAATTTGTGAGGATTGACTGGCGTATAATTAAACGCATGTAATTCAGTTTCCCTGCAGCTGAGAGCTGCCACCAAATAAGATTTTCACCAAACCTCAGTAAATGAAGTGCTCTATTTCAAATTAGTGGGTTGATGTCCTGTCACAGTGTCTGTGCACTATTAGGTACTGCTGTTGGAACCTTACCAATGAATTCCCATCCACTCTTAGTTTGCTTGTTTGTTGTAGTGATACGGTTTTTGAACTCCAAAGCCTTTTGCTCTAATATCAGCTTTCCAGTATATGGTTTATTGTGACATTTCCAAACAGTACTTCAGCTTTTAGGTATTTAAAGTCTCTTGCCTGCATGATGTCCTTGTAACCCCACCGAGTAGCTCATCTGCATACAGGTAGCCAATGTTTTTCTTACAATGCAACCTGTATAATACATTCTCAGCTCAGTGCTTTTTGTCAGCTAAATTTTTGTCCTCAACTGATAATTAATAAGCCACTGCCATTCAGGGTTACAAACCAGAGGCAAAGGCTGCATTCCAGCTCACGGAGCACATGGGACCACGCAAAAAATGAGCAAGTATGAAAAATTGTCAGCAAAATAACTCGTGCCCTGTGCACCAAATCTAAACCCCGACAGAACACCCTGGGAGACCGATGGCACCCAGAATTATTATCAAAGGCAAATGAGGGTATTTTAGGAAGAATGCTATTCCTCAAGATTTTAAGAGACTTTGAGTGAATATTTGCTCAGACTAAGACTTTTTCTGTCTACTGACACTTCTCTTAGACACCTCATCAACTGTCTGTGGGTTGAGACCCTGCCCTTGGAACACCTTCAGTTTCACTTTCTCAGGTTTTCTATCAAGTTGCATTTAACTAGTCAGAAATTGAGCTAATATTTGACCGGTATTTCTAAAACTGTCAACCGTACCTCCATGTTTTCATTACGATCTGTCCCCGAGTTTGAAAAATGTTATTAGTCGGCACCCTCTGAATTTTTTTTGTTGCTTCACTTCCAACGATCTCAAGAGACCTTGATGATTAACGGCTTCATGAAAACAACAGTAATATTTTACAACAGCATGTTTCCCCTCTTCCATCATTCCCTAGTGCATCATCTTCCGACGCCTTTGTATCCATAGAATATGATTTATATGATCAACTATTTTTCTTCTTTCCGTTCCATTCCTCATTTTATCATACTTTTCGTTTTTCCAAAAAAATGCTTATTTGCATAGTGATATCAGACACACCATTCTGAGTAGATAAGAACAATGTAATTTCATTTTATTATAATTTATTTATATATCATTAGGAGGATCATGTACACGCACATCAGACTCAAATAGAGCAAAGATGGTCATACAAGAATTTAGCTTGATAGCTAATTTCCATCTTAAGTCCCGTGGAGGAAAAAAAAATGGAAGGAATGAAAAGAACTTTTTATCCACACATTAGGATAAGAAACATAAAATTGAATCATTCATTGTCTCCAACATGAAATGGATCCATGGACTAAAACATTGCATATACCCATGTATGGTTTAAAACACCAATTTCTTCTCCATAGTGACTAAAACACACTGTTATCCGAAATAGTGTCCATCCAATATCCACATCCAAATTTCATATATTGCCACAAGTGCTCAACATGTTCATTTCATGCAAATGCTTGTACAGCAGACCGATACAAATTATCCACATCCAAACAATACATCAAGGCTGTCCAAATACTGGTATAACTGTGTAATATATTCAAATACACGATAATCAAACCATAAAATCATCCTTATACATATGTTTTTAGCGATTTTGAGTCTCAGTAAGGCAGATTTCTTGTTTACCTTTCTTGCTTCATAAAAACCTTGTTTTTATGACTCACCGGTGAAGGCAATAAGGTCACCGTGAGCTAAATGTTCTGTGTCATTGAGGCACATATGCATTTAACTGTAATAATGGGCTTCTAATCAAGGTTACCAGGATTAAAATGAAACACTAATTCAACAATGGCCAAGGCAGCAAGAGGGGGGCTGATGACCAGGGCCGTGCTGGCTATTCTCCTACGCTAAGCGTTCACTGAGACAAAGCATGGTCAAATTTGCAGCCAGATAGACAGCTCCATCTTGATGGTGCCACAACCCTTATCGGTGTCCAGCCCCCACCGCTGGCGCTCACTTATCACGTGTACAGCATTTCAAAGCGGTTGAATTAACCATGAATAGATTTCATTTTTCACATTCTCTATTTCTGGTGTCAGACTGCACTAGACTGGCAGTTTAGGCCCGGAGGTTAGAGAAGCTGGCATGTGGCCGAGCGGTCCCTGATTTGCTTCTCTGACCAGTAGGAAATCTGGTTTGAGAGAGCAAACGCCATGCTGCATTCCGACCACTGTTGTGCCCTACAGTAATGCCTGTAATTCTGACTGCTCCAGTGGAGCTACTCAGTGACTGCAGATCACAACATGATAGCGAGTGGCCTCCAGTTTCGAACGTGATTGGAGTGCACTTGTAAAAGATGGGCTACATCTCACTGAACCAACCCTGTATGAAGGTTAAGGTTTCTAATTTGCCACCAAATCCATTCAGTGGGAGGCGGTCAAAACAAATTTCAACAATGTTTATTTCTTAAATAGCAATGTCTGCTACAGTGGCAGGAAAAAAACAAAACTCATCGTAATCATAATGAGATGATGATCAATGTTATCAAAAATACAGTAAATTTTAATACATATTTTCATATTTATTCATCATCTTATTCCTCAGTGTAATGATGTACATACGCCTACTTTTGTGTTTAATCAGTTCATTATTAATAAATACATTTTATTATTAATACATTCATATTATTAATACATTCATGTTTGCTTCAGGGTGTCCCTGAATGATTAAGGAAATATAATCACATTAAGATCTTGTTCTTTTGTGTAGGGGAGCTGTCACTTCCTGTATTCACAGTATTACTTGACATATTAAGCTTTAGTGCACTTGACCTTTAGAACTGTTTATTATGTTCAGCTGGTTTGGAGATTATTTCACCAATCCATGATTGAAGATTTCCAGAAGGTAATTATTTGATTTCAAAACCAGCAGCATCTTCAAGCTCCCTTTGAAACGGGCAGCTCTTTAAACGGCGTGAAGAAGTCACTGCCTTCACACTGTTGATGAGCTGCTTTCTGTGCACAGTAGATGCTGGAATGTGTAAAAGACTTTTGATAAGGGCAGAGCTAGAAAGTCAGAGATCACTTATTATATATCCATAACCAAAGATTTCTTCCAAATACTCATAAACTTTCTGAACTTTACTCTCAGAGCTTTCTGAATACCATTTGTATTCCCCGTACTCAAATAGTTTTCCCCATATCTCAGACCAGTTAAGTTGAACACAGAGCCATTCATTTCCCCTCTCCCTGGTTGAGATAAAACTGCCCGAGCAAACCCACTTTGGCTCAGCTCATTTCACATAGACTGTAAGCAAACCCGGGCAACACATCTAAAAGAAAGAAAGGGAAAAATGGACTCCCATTTCAAGCCTGGCTGTTGTCGAGCAGATGATATGATTGGGTTATGCAGTCCACAGGCTAGAATATCAAAGAATATCATTTCACATTTTTGCATGATTCATGTCACCGCCATACAGTCCTTAACCCGAAAAAGACATGTCAGTCACATGTTAACATTTATTATTCCTGTGGCGAAATCACAGACAATAATTGCTAACAAAAGAAAACCAAGCATATTTTGAAAAGAGATATTATGGGAAATATGTTTTTTCCCTCTACACTGAGCTTAGTCTCGACCTTGCTCAGTATTGTGACATTGTTTTAAAAACCGTTTATAAGACAGTAGATTGTATATTTTCAGGTAATGGTCTTGGCACGGAGCTAATGCATTTTTGATTTACAGTGAGATATTTGAACACTTGGTAGTGTTGCACTCTTTGAACACAAGCAGGGAACAACAACAGCAGAACAGCAGCTGGACAAGATGTTATTGGTAATTATAACTGAACTGAGAAAAAATAATGAAATAAAGAACCAGAACAGGAAAAAAGGGCTAAAGCTGTGTTAAATAAGCAGAAAGGCTGAACAAAAATAAGACAAACAAAAATGAAATGGTCTGGCATATGAAGCAGCATTTCATAAGTGAGTGCCCTGTTGCGCATTATGATGTTGCTCAGTGGATGGTGACGGTAACTTGGTTTAAGTATAGCAATGTGCAAATAATTACAGAGAAGACTGCCAAGATAACAAACATAGTAAATGGACTCAATAATATTGTACTTTCCTTGGCCTAGCAGAGGGCTGCAGCATTCTCAAACTCACTCACACACCTATACAAACACACACATACAATCACACACGTTTTGTTGCATAGATGGCAAGAGCCTCACAACTGGTTAGTTTTTGGCATCTTTTAACTTCTCCATCTCCCGTCCAAAACAAGGAGACGAAACAAACAATGTGAAATTGTAAATGCAAATTATTTTTCATTTGTTCACACTTGTTAGAACTTAATGATACACTCAGTGCATTTTTTCATCACAAAACTCCACGGGGTATGATTCAGTGAGAGGAGGAATTCAACTTTTTGTCTACCATGATGCGCTAATTATGTTCAAAAGGCAGAGAGGCTCGAGGTAACAGAGTCAATCTACTAAATTCCCATTGATTTTGAACATTATGTTGTTTTGAGCTATTGAGCAAGCAACATCAAGTGAAAAATAATTTGTTTATATTTCCAGATTGCGCGCCCAGGGCGGGTAAACGAGAGGTTCTTATAATGTTGTCAAAAAATTTTAGGAGCAATTTTTTTATTTTATTTATTTTATTTATTTTGTATTTTTTTTATTATTTCAGCCAACTTTCAGTCCAAAACTATTGTCCAATGGATCAGAAAAAACTAGGTCCATAATCAATGAAGCAATTTTACACCAGAGTTTAGGACCTTCTGGAACTTCTGAATCTGTCCTATATGAACACACAAATACTCTGGAGAGCTGAAGAGGAAGAGATGTAGGTCACGTTTGCCTTGCAACCCCCCCACAGCTTTCAATATCAACAAACCAGAATTTACAGCTACTGCCCCTGGGGTAACACATACTAACGCTGCATCAGGACGTGGATAGACGGTTGACTGACTGTTGAAAAAAGATTGGGTTGTATCTTTGTCCAGTTAAGAATGTGTGATCTAGAAGTCTTTGCCCGTACTTCTACAAATCCAATCGAGTACACTCCACAACCAAGTGAGACCCTGGATACTCGCCTACATCATAGTTGTGGAATATGAAATTAAGTCTCTCTTTATACAGAATCTTTGAGAGAAAGTCAGGTATTCACAAGTAGAACTAGGCTGCAAAACATTGTAACTCAAACATTATCTTTTAAAGAAGCTAAGCGCTGTTCTCTTATGTCCTTGCTATATATTCTGCATCAATTAATTCAAGTTAACTCCGTGTATCCGAATGAAGTCCAGTATTCTTAAAAAGGTAGCGTTTGACCCGAGGTCTTTCATGTTAAGACTGAAGAGGTTTATTTATAAAATGCCCCATTCCATTAGATGTAAATTACATTTCGTCAATAGCCAATGTCATATGTCTTTTCCTTTCCCATCATGCATGCGCACACATATATGGCCTTTTTCTGATGTATTTATTTAGGTTTTGAGAGCACAGTTGTAAGCGTGAAATTCTGAGGTATCTTCTTTGATTCTGAAATGAGGCCTTTCTATGTGGAGTTTGCATGTTCTCCGCCATATCTTCACAGGCTTTCTTGGGATTCTCCAGTTTCCAGTAAAAAAGCATTCGGTAGGTTAACTGACGTTTGAATTAAAGAGCGTATGGTCGATCTGTATACGAGACCCTATGTCCGACTGGCGGTCGGTCCACGGTAAATCCCTCTTCTCACTCAATTATAGCTTGGCTCGGCCGCAGTCCAGTTCTCGGTCAAAAAAAAGCTCCTTTGCCACAACAGGCTTGCTCAGAAGTGCACGTATGAATAGCTAATTCCTTTGAATTATGCTTTATCCTGAATAAAACAATTTTACGGACCTGTAAGTAAGTAGTAAAAACATGTTGTATATTCGTTACACCTGCACAAGTTGGACACAGCTCTGAACAAAGAGTCAGGGTATTGCACTGAAAGTTAAACGAGCAGACCTTCTACAGCCGTAGCAGGTATCCATCACACTCCTGAGGCAAAGCTGGCTTTTCAACCGCACCGCATGAATACTGCACTCTTGGAAGCCATTTCGCAGCAACGTGATGCAAAAGCGTATCCGTGCAACTAATGTACAGCCATTGTCTAGTGTGGTCTGTGATGCGTGTAATTTAAAACAAATTTTCATGGCTAATACAATCACCCAGGGTATTATAAAGCATCCAACACTAATTAAACCTCATACATGTTTTTAGCACTAATAGCTAGCCCTGTTTTAAGCTTGTAAGCAAATAGATATTGTAACATTTCTTCATCAATCTAATGTGCCTTTGTAAAGTGTTCTCTGTGCCGAATGTTTTTCCATTTCTTTTTCCAGAAATCTGAATATGTAAGTTCTGAACAAGAGGTCCAGTATTAGGTCTGTGAAACTCTATTAATATTAATGTTGATAATGAGATTGGCTTCTTAGAATTTAAAATTATAGACCGGAGAGATAGGCCACTGATGTTTAAAGATATTTGAGGATGACTCACACATACATACACATATATTTATATGAGGCGAAGAAACGTTCAAGCAGGTTGGAATTATTGGAGAAATGTTGCAGGGGTGTGAAAAAAGTGTCATACAGAGTGAAAGGAAAAGTATTTTGGATAACTGGTAAGACCAGCATTGCTCTATGGTCTAAAGATGGTGCCATTGAGGAAAAGACTGGAAGCAGAGCTGGAGATAAAAAGGGATAAAAATGTTGAAGTTCTGTTTGGGAGAGAAAACGATGGATATGATCAGGAATGAGTCCTTCAGAGGGACGTCACATGTTAGATGTTTTGGAGATAAGGTCAGAGAGGCTAGACTGAGATGGTTTGGTCCTGTGCAGAGGAGGATAGTGAATGTATATGAAGAAGGATGCTGAGATTGGAACTACAAGTCAGGAGGCGCAGATGAAGGCCAAAGTGAAGATTTATGGATATAGTGAAAGAGCACATGAAGTAAATTGGTGTGAGAGAAGAGGATACAGAAAACGGGGTTAAATGAAGGAGGTCGATTCGCTGTTGCGACCCCTGATGGAAAGAAGACAGAAAGAACGTGTAAATATATATATGCAGAGAGAGAGATTAGTGAGGTCATATTACTCTTGTACAATCATTCATTCATTCAGCAATTCCTTATCTATACTCTTTATCCTGGGGTTGCTGGAGTGCTGGACCCAGCGGCCATTAGGCAAGAGGCAGGGTTCTACCTGGACTTCTCCTTAGTTGATTGCAGGACCGAAATCCCTCTCTTATTCACACATCTGGGCAATTTAGGGTCCTTAATAAACCATTGAACTATTTGCTGTCAGAGGAGAGCGCGAACTAAATCACCACCATCCAATGATATACATGTGTACAATTTCCGTATAACACCCCGGTTTGTGTGAGTGAGAGAGTTTTAAAGTTGTTTCGTGTTTTATTTTTTATTTATTATTTACAGCTGAAAGAGGTAACAAACTTCAGGAAGCTCAGAAAAAGAAACACAAAATGATTCAAAAAATTCCGTGCAAGACCGAGATCAAGGGGAAACAAAAAAAGGGTAAGAAACTACCTTAGAGTCCATGTGGTGTACAGGTTCTCGAATGCGAGCTAGTTGTGTCATGTTCTTCAGGAGCCCTGTCTATTGCTTGAAACCACTCCCTCAGTTCTTTATCTCTAGTACGCTTCAAGTGAGGGAGAATTGCAGAGCCATCACATAAATGATAAATAGCTCAGTATTGGAGAACTTTAACAGAACATCTGACAACCCCCCGAGGTTGAAGGACTGATAACTCTGGCGCATACGCTTGACCCGAGCCTCCACACTTTGCATATAAGCATTAAAAAGAAATCCACCACATGAAAACCAGAGGACTTCGAGAGATTAAATTGTTTCTGCCAGAGCAGAGAAGCGCGTCGGCCTCTAAAACATCCGGATCAGCAAAACTTGAGGGCACAAAGAAGAAGCAAGTGATGCAAAGAGAACAAACCCGGGAAATTTTTCAAGAGAGCCACAAGTGAAAAGACAGGCTGTCTGAAATAGAAGCAGTTGAGGCAAAGCTTAAATGCCACGTGCAGTGTCCTGCAGCACAAGGAGAGACGGATTCCCTTATAGAGAGGGAGGTGGATAAGGTTAACTTTCCTCAGGTCAGCCATTTAGAGTAAACTTACCTGTCCCCCCTCACCCCTCCCATGCACCCTCCAAGACGCTGATCAGCAGAGGTAGCAATATCACGACCTACAAAAGGTCAACACGGAAGTCCGCTTCAAATTACTCTCTTTCCGAAGTAGTACAATCACACATAATCATTTCTAATACTTGTCTGTATATCATGCAGTGTTTTGATAAATATTCCACAATGATTTTTTGCCACTTAGACTCTACTTTTACCATACTAAGTTGTCTTTTCCATGGTTTACTTGTCAATAAGGACGAAATCCTTTAAGGGAAATGCTATTGAAAAAAAACACTGCATAGTTAATTTATTAATGGTTGAAGAGTACTGGGAAAACTATGGCAACGAGGACTCGAGTGTCACCCTGCGGTGCTTTGAGCTTGAATGTCCACCTGAGTTCGATGTACCTTCATCATCCTCTCCTTCCTCCATGTCTTTGCCTTCATTTCTCTCTCTATTGACCCTCTCCGTATTCACCCTCAGTCTCCACCTGCTATTCAGTTGACTGTCATTCTTCGTGCATTTTTCTTCAGCCTGTTTTAAAGGCTGCAAGTGGCTGCAAATGTCCACCTGACCTCACAGCTAGAAGGCACCTAGTTTGATTCGCGACGGTGGGCCTTTCTATGTGGGGTTTGCATTTTCTTCCCATGTCTTCATGGGATTCCTCCTGCTGTCCAAGAACATTCAGTCTGTTCATTGAAGAACCCGCATTGCCGAGATGTGTGAGTGGTGGGATCTCCATATGTGGCTCTGTAATTGACTGACTTGTGGTCTGGAATGAATCGTGCCTCTTGGCCGATGACAACTCGCTTCAGTTCTTTTCACCAAGTATTTTCAGAAGCATTCAGGCATTGCAAAACTACATGCACACCTTTTGATATTCTGACCTTATTTATTAGTATTTATTAATATAATCAACCTCTACTGGACATGAAGAAGTTCAGCCCAGGCTATGCACTTCAGGTAATGCACTATATATGATTTGCGATCCTTTATTTTTACAACAAATGTTTAATGAAGGACAAAGGAGTTGAGCCCCAGCGCAGAGACTTAGTTGCTGGCTAGTTCTCATTATTCGGACACCAGAACATAAATTTACTATGATGTGGCACTGATGAGAGCTGCCTTTTTTTTTTTTTTTTTTTTACTTTACATTATCTCCTCCTCGTGCCTGGAATTCTATCCAGCAAGGGATACATCCAAAGGATGTCTTCTGATAACACCGATGCTTTCAAAGATTTTTTTTCTCATAATTTACTTCAAGTTTGGAGAGAGTAGATCTTTATAATGAATGCTTTTAACTTTTTTATTTTCCTCCCATTCTAAAGTCGTATTTAATTGAATGCAGGAAACATCGTTGTAGTCGAAGGGCAATTGTAAAAACAATTTTGTTTTGATGAAAAGCCATGTTTTACCCCATAAGATGTTTAAACCTAATAGTGTGAAGTTAAAGGTTGCGGATTTACCTGTTCGAACAGGAACCCCCCCCCCCCCCGCCTCATTATAGGAGCACGCTATTAAAAATCACACCTCTCCGGTTTGTCACAGCAGGATCTCAAGGACCTACAGGTGCTACCGGATTGACTCCAGCTGGGTCTCATTTACATGTGAAATGCAATCAGGCACCTAACAAACCTGATTTTGACCTGTGATCGCTCTCGGAGTAGCTGAGATGCCAATCATATGCTTCCATTCATTATTTTGATTCTCAAATAGTGATTTATGCATGGATTTTCTATCAAATCAGGCAGAACGTATCTGTCTCGTGTGTGTGTGTTATTGGGAGTGTGTATACGTTTCCCCCTATGTGTTGATGTTTGTGCAGGTACAACCTTTTGTAGATAAATTGTGGTTCGAATGGATGAGGTTTTGACAGAACACTTCTTGAAAGCACACTGAAAAAGGAAGCTCCCCAAGGGCAAGAAACGTGTTGAGTGTGTTTTGCATTGCTTGTGTTTTTTTGTGTGTGTGTGTGTGTTTTGTGTGTCTGTGTGTGCATTTCCTGTGTTTATCTCTCACCAAGCCCAGGGACATCAGTGATGCCACCACTGTCCCAGTTTCTCACATCCCTCTTAAAAACATGTTGATTCAGACAAACCCCTTTTTTCCTCCAATGCTTCTCCCCCCACTTTTGCCTTCCTCTCCCGTGGGATGGGCTTAAGGAGTTATACGACCAAAGCAGATGTTCATCAACTCAAAGGCAGGGTGTTTCATTTTGCCATTTTTTTTTTTTTTTTTCATTCACTTTATTGCCCCAAAACAACTTAAAAAAATCAGGAGGCGTCTTAGTAAAGAAAATAGCTTGAGAATATTTCCTTGTTCCACTCATTATTCACTCGACTCTATTCACTGAGCTGCGCAGCAAATGTGGACATTGCATGAGGTAGCTACTTTTGAGGCTAATTCTAATTGGAAATGAACAAAACTCCAAGCCTATTTTGGTTATCAACCAACCCAGGAGGGGTTGCTGCAGCCAGATTCTTCGCTGCATATGTTAGTGTGCGGAAAAGAAAGAAAATCAACAAAAAAATAATCAAACTGAATCAGTGAGCTGTTACACTGAGCCAAAAACATTTACCATATAAATTATTTTGTCATCAAAAAGGACAATCACAAGAGAGGAGAGGATATGCAGAACATCCAAAAGCTATATGGAGGCTAGTTTTGGATGTTCCATGTCCATGTCCAATACTGAGCACAGATGGTGATGTATGATTTAACCCTGAAATGAAAATGTATCAGATTTACATACTTTTGTGTTAGCTGTTGATGGAGTGCTAGATGATTTTTTTTTTTTTTTTTTTTTCTGGTGGGACCTTTTCTGCGTTGAGTTGTTCTCCCCGTATCTGCATGGAGTTCCTTGGGTTCTACGGTGTCCTCCCACTGTTAAACATGCAAAAAAAAAAAACATGTTTGCGGTTCATTGGAGCCCCTGCATTGCTCCCATAATTATCAAAAGTTATTCAGAAATAGATATAGATGGGTTTATTCTCAAAGTCAACAATGTTGTTTTCTGTTTGTTTTCAAGTAATTTTAGCAATTTTAGTGATTTGATATCATAAAATGACCAGAACAGTCATCTTTCAAATTATAACCTCAATATCTTTCAAAAATGACAATGGGCCGACATGTGCAAAACCAAAAATTTACAAATAAATTGATGATATCCAGAATTTATACATGCCTATGAGTGAAGGATAAGCTGTGTAGATAATAACTGCCAAAAACTAGATACATTTACTAAAGTTGTAACATGCAGAACTTTTTTCAGCATAGTTAGATTTGTCTTTACTGTCGCTGCGTATTCTCAATAAGCCAGTTCTTTGAGATCAGTCCTTTTCTCTGCAGCATAGTTTGCACACGTGTGTGTGTGTGTGCGCAATGTGTACACTCATGTGCACTCATGCACGGATGTAGTCTCATGCATCTTTGGGTACTAATGTGACTCACAACCCAGAGGGAGCAAAACAAGGCTACCTCAAGCATTAGTTTGATGCATTGAAAAAAAGATGCAGATTAGGCAATTGTGGGTGTGTATGGGTCTCTCTTAGGCTGCTAGGGAGTGAGTGTGTATGTGTGTGTGTGTGCACATGTGTGTTTGTTTGCCCCTCTGTGACTGTATGTGCGGCGACATGCTTATGTGCGCATTCTTGTGCTCAGGTCGGTGTGTCTATTCCCGCAGGCGCTGCTGCACATTGCTGATCAAACAAATGTGTCCATCAGCAAGAGCCTCCAGGCCTTAAGCTATGACTAATCGACAGAATAGAGAGAAGAGTGTGCGCTTGAATGTATGTGATGCGTGTTGAGACATATGAAAGAGTAAAGTTATGGTAAAAAACAACTGAGGAACTCTGTGATTTGGAGAAGACTGAACTAAATGAATTCTTGTCGAAATTTTCTCGTCTGGGACTTTACTTGAATTTCTTCACTTGAATATGCTCCAACCCTCATCCGAGAGCCTTCTTCGCCTATGGGGGGTTTCCGATTATAACAGCAAAGGTTTTGGGCGGGTCTAGGTTATGGTGGCTTGTTATGTACTGGTAAATGGAAGAGTTGATCATCATAAACTAGGTCCAATGGCGTTGCTATGCTAATGGAGGTGTCGTTTGTTGACATACCGTACCATACCATATGGTAAAACTCCGAAGGGTGTTCAACAAACACCATATACCGATACATTTCAAACCCCACAACACCCTGAGACTGAAACCGATGCGTCCCAAGGTGAAAAAAAAAAAAAAAAAACAGAGGCAAAAGGTAGAAAATGTTACTTGCGCTGAAGATTATAATGACCTATACACCGGAGAGACCAAATAACCTCTGCACAAACGGATGGCCCAACAGAGGAGAGCCGCCACTTCCGGATGGGACTCTGTGGTCCACCTACACCTGAAGGACAAGGGCCTTTCTTTTGAAGACAGTAATGTCCGCATTCTGTCCAGAGAAGACAGAAGGTTCAAAAGAGGGGCCAAAGAAGCCATCCTTGTCAAAACAGAAAAAAACATCTCTGAACAGAGGAGGGGACCTCAGACACAACCTTTCACAAACATGTAACCTCTTACTGGGATCGATACCAAGATGGATTTGCGAATACGGACAAGGCCCAACAACCCGGAAATATTCCCCACCAGAACCAGCTCCCAGGAACTTCCACATGAGCCTCAGGTCATGTGATCCAATGGGTCCAATGTACTGTGATCCAATGTTCCTTTGTTGAGCTCTACGTCACATCCTGGCTTGATGGAAAATCTATTATAGTTTTAAACAACAATACCCTTGTAGAATAAGATACTACTTTATTGCCTTCGCAAATGTATCCATAAATATTTACATGGCTCGCCTCCTGCACCTATACATAAGTGGCTGAATCATAAAAGGAAAAGGAAATGCTCAATACCACTTATTTTTCAAGTAAACTTACCAGGTTGTTCTGGATCTATTTTTGGGTCTATTTGTTCATATCTTCACAAACACATAAGTGAGATACATGCATGCGTGCGTGTGTGTGTGTTTGTGTCTTTGGCAAACTGGCCAATTGCTATCTGTAAACATGTTTTATGACTCACTTTTAAGGCTCTGTGACGACCAGACATTGGGAACTAGACGTTGCGATAAACAGAGTAATACACTGAGATGGACTGTTTGCTGGTCTACATGTACTTAACATCTGTCTCCATCAATGAACATTAAGTTAAATTACATTTATTCAAAAAAAACATCCCCACAAAATATTGATGGCTAGCCCCTAATAGCCACAATGATATATATTTTTTATTTATTCAGAATGGATTGGAAATGATCATTGAATGTGATGTCTATAGTGGTTTTTATTGTTGACCGGTCCTTGCAGTTTTCAGCGCTTAATCATTGCGCTTGTTATTTCCTCTTTTTTTATCGCTTTTGACAAGAATTCTAACACCAAAGACTATCAGACACAGTCAGGTACCAGCTGTTGAAGAAGGCAGGGGAAATAATGAGTGTTTTATGGTAAGGCAAAGATTTCTTTACTTTGGTTGGAAACTCTTTGGCAACATGAGGATCTGAGAACAGGAGTACATTGTGTCCTTGTTGAAACCTTGGCAGCAGAGTTGTGAATGAGCTGGAGTTGTCTGACTGCTCTCTCAGACAGATCTTTGAACAGTCAGCTGCGATACTTCCCTCTGCGTGGTTGCTATGCAAATGATTTCCATATACATGTGTTTCTCTAGATCAGGTTTTTGGGTTTTTGACATCAAGCATCAGATCCTTGTGATGTTTCAATGTGGCAGAAATGGTGCGGTGTGCTGGCACGAAGTCGTTCCAACAATGACGGCGTGAGTCAGAAGGTAACCCCGGTGTTTTAAGCTTGACCCGTCATCGGATAATTAGAAAACATTTTTGAACAAACAGCTCTGCTGAGTCCCTTGAACAGCAACAAGTTTCTGAAAGGTCAGAACAGCGGCGTCGCTGCCCATCTTCCGCCGTGATCTGAAAATGTACCTCTTCGCCCCACTAATCGCACTTAGTCCCCCCCCCCACAAAAAAAAAAATCCAGAAGAAATTAATGTATGTATGTATATGGTTTTGAGATGGTTATTTGGCAGAGTGGTGACATCTGAAGAACGACTACTGGTACTTTGTATTTTCGGTTTTTGAATTGCAATTTTTGTAAGTCGCTTTGGATAAAAGCGTCTGCTAAATGACTGTAATGTAATGAATCAGCAATACACAGACTGGGACGTAAAATGAAGATTTTCTGGAATTAAGATTGCAAAACTTCATAATTTCACGGACCCCCCCCGACAACCAATCAGAAACGTGTTCTTTAAGTTTGTATTTAACTTACTAAAAGAAGACGAGCAATAGCCGAGCTAAAATCCCTAACTGAGACTGTAAGCAACATGCATTTAAAATAGTAAACCGTCCGAACAGAGGAAGAGTCCTTAGCACAACCTTTCACCCCCAAACAACTCCATACAGGGATCAATACGAAGACTGAAAACACATGAACCAGGCCCATCTGCAACCTCCAAACAACCCCAAAGGATCCAAAACCATAGCCGGCTTTCCGTCACTTCTACCTGAGCTTCGGTCCATGCGATCCATCAGGTTTCGTTCCTTTGATTCACATTCTGAGAAGTTTGTCTTCACCTTTTCATATTTTAATCCAGGTAAATCCCCAAAAGTTTTACCTTTGTCTCCACCTAATGACACCCCCATTAGTACAACAACTCCCCCTTCGACCTAGTTTCTGCTGATCAACTCTCCAATTTGCATAATAAGCCATCATAACCTAGACACGCCAACAACTTTTGCAGTTTTATTCGGAAACTCCCCACAGGCCATAGATGAAGAACCCACTCGGAGGTGAAAAAAAAAAATCAAATCCAGTTACCACGACAAGAGGAGCTTCACAAGAATTCACCATGACCTGGATGACTGAGAACCTCCACAGACATGTTAGCAACATAGTTATCGCAGACAGAGTCAGGAGGGAAAGCTTATAAATTACATACATTGTAAACTAATCAAAATGTTTGTTTCTTCAACGAGGGGAACGGAGATATGCCTTCAGTTACAACTCCATTGAATCAATTGACTGTTTAGATGTAAATCAATACCAGGTTTTGTTCTCTCAAATGCCACCCCAGCGGCATTTACAGCGGATTGAGTAAATAAATACACAAAAACATAATTCAAGCCGATAGGTGCGCACAAATCTTCTGAATTCGATGAGTGTGCTGCTTTTTTTTTTTTTTTTTTTTTTTAATCAGATCAGTGTTCAGTGTTCTGGAAACAGAAGAAGTCAATTTATAAGAGAGCATTTCAACAGGAAACTGAAAACGCGACATTGAGTGAATTATAATGTGGGGTTGGTGGGAAGGAAGCCTTACAAACTTTATCAGGAATTTAGATGTATCTTCAACTTGTTCTGTTCCTGTTATTATGTTATTCTTTTTCTGCTTTAAAAAAAAGAAAAAGATACTAAAAAAGACAAGAGTGAAGATCTAATCAATGCACTCTGTTTCCCGCCATCTGACCTCGCACTTGTTATAAAGTTTTTTTTTTTTTTTTTTTAATGAGCTCATAGAATAATACCAATATAAATATTACATGTTGTGCACTCCTGCCGGGTAAGAGGCTGAGAGGACGTCTATAAATTTCAATCCACAAAAGTTTCATTCAGTAGTAGTCTGGCGTTTGTTACGTGCACCGGAGTAGGTAAGGGAAAGTCTTAAATTAAGATGGAAAGTGTAGACAGAGTGAAGACGAACGGAGGTGGAGTGGGCGTCAGAAAAAGAGGATCAGAGTCTTGCTGAGAGAGAAGTATCGAACACTGGTGAGAGGCGGGAAGGTATCAGTTAAAGTGCTCCGCAAATTGGACAGACATACACTTGGCAACTGTCTGCAAAAGTGCGGCCTGAGAGAGAAAGGACGGAGGGCGTTGGCTGTAAAATGTGTACCGGGGGTGTAAAGATGCCTGTCGCCAGGAGCACAGCTTCAGAATGAGGGCTCATTATAAAGCCGGCAGTGCCGGAGAGAAAAATAATGGACCATGTGGAAAAGGGATCAGATATCAGTTCGGATTTAAATGCAGTGTTGATGCATTCATCTCTTTACCCGTGTGTGACTTTTGGTCTGCCTCTCAGTCAGTCCGCAGAGGCCACTTTATCTTACTTTTTTTCTTCGGCTGAGACTTGAAATAGTGCTTGGGGTCATAAACTCCAGAAATAGATTGTATAATAATGCGCAAGGTATATTCTATAATGCAGTTACCGGCATACACTCTGTATGGAAAAAGGTTCTCATGGTTAAATGACGAAATGAAATAGATAGTAACCAAGGATCAGGTGACATTGTACAACGCTGCAATTTTCAGAGCTGCAGTTTGTTTGACACTGGCTGATTTTTCCAATTCATGTCTTATTACAAACAAAGTGTTTTACAAGAGATGGAACAAAGATGGTGAGAGAGACAAATTACTTTTTGCATTGTTGATCCAGCAATATTCCAATTGTGTGTGTGTGTGTGTGTGTGTGTATGTGTTTGTTGAATGCTTCATTGATTCTTAAAAGAAATGTGTGTTCCAAAGGGATGCTCTCTTGGTCCTCTGTCACCCCCCTCCCCCCCCCCAGACACACACACACACGCACTAAAACACACACACACACACATATTTCTACAACAGACAAATACATGCGTTTCGCAAAAGCAGCGTTTTCAAAATCTGAGGGCCACTGAGGCTTTTCGGATATAACCACATTCACAGGTGATAACATTCTCTGTCTCTCTCTCTCACAAATATACACACACAGACACACAAACACGCAAACAGAGGCAACAAAAGGGCCAACAACATATTTACTCACTGGCCTTGGTCCTGAATCAGCAAGATGATACTTACAGACATCTCCACTATGGTTAAAAATGTTCTATTTACTACATATCCTAAGACAAATGCTTACACACCCATGCAGAGGAAACACACAAACACACACACACATACATTTGAGGTTGCAAAATGAAACTGTTATTTTCTTTGTGGCTGACCATTTCAGCATCTAACCCTAAAATTAGAGATGTCAGGTCACTGAAAGTCCTGCCCTCTCTCCAAAATACCCTTCTGAAACATGTCGTAAAGTCCTCACAAGTATAGCTGAAAAACCACACAAAACAAACACATCCTTTTGGGAGCAAATATATCATTGAGCTGGCATTTTATTTCAGTGTAGTTTTTTTCTTTTTTTTTTTTTTCTTTTTTTCACCATTACCAGTCTGCATCTATTCGATGATTCATTCCCTAAATGGTGTTAACAATTGTTGACCTGTACAAGACAATCTAAATGCATTTTAACTCTTCTCCTTACTTGCCCTACAAGAAACAATGTGATTATTGATACAGTGGTACACATAAAATGTTATACTGGTGCCAGATTACACAAAAAGTAGAATAAAATAAAATATATATATAAAATTAGTTTTAAATGTTATAATGGTTTTGAATTTCCCCATTCATTATTTGTAAGGTAAGAAGGAGAAGATGAGCACACAACACAGAAAGGCCCCCCTGTCTGAATCAGATCGGGATTTTCTTCCTTTGAGGCGAGAGGGCTAACTACTGCACCAAAGTGCCATGAAATAAGTAAGCACATTAATAAAATCTAATAAAATAAATAACTCTAAATCTTCAAGTTTTTTTTTTTAGTGATGTCACTCTTGAGTCAAAGTAAAAACCTTTTGGATATAGGATTCTAGAAACACAACCTCAGACACACAATACATTTTGATGCCATAAATATGTTAAAGTTATGAGACCATGAAAAAATAGCTACATTTTTTTAAATTATGCTAATAATGATAATAAAGCTGGTAAAAATAAAAATAAAACCAAATAAAACACAAAAAAATTAAGATAAAATTCAGTAAAATTAAATTAAAAGAAATTATATTTTTGCATATATCCAGTTCAGAGCCAGTTGTGATCCTTATTGCAACTTAGTAAAGGCAGCTAATGATTTCCCAAATTTTAATATGTGTAATTGGAGGAGTAAGGAATCTATTAATTCATTTTTTTACGATGATGAATGATGATGGAAAAAAAAAATCCCTATAAATGTAGATTACCATATTAATCTATGGCAACTATTAAATATGAGGACAATAAATGCCTTGCCTGCAAAATGTGATCATGTTACGTGTTTGCGTTGATGGTATTTTTCTTATAACTTTTTTCTACTTTTATCAATTAAAAAACATCAATCAATTAGTCACTCTAATCTTTCATGTTTCCTGAAACCGGAACAAAACAACCATTAATCCCCTCTGACATACACTAAGTTTAAAGAAGTAGTCTGATAAGATTATAGCTGCAAAATTTTAATTGTAATTATAATCCTTGATGATCTATTAATCTTTCACCACATGCGCAGTGTTACTGATAGAAAATCCCAGAAAATATAAAAAAAGCAAAAAGCAAAAAAATTCAGACAAAAAAATTGACAGTAGTGAACATTTCTGACCACATCTTTCTTGTGTCAGCTCCAAGATCCGTTCGCTCCAAGGTAGAAAGCTCAGAGCCGTATATCAGTGCTATCAGCCTCACTTTTGTTGTTTTCTTTGTCTGCTTTGTCAGTACGTTTCTCCGATAATGGATGAAAATATCCAAAACTTCTCAAATGAAGCATACATTCACAACGGCAAGCAATAAGACATCAATAGTGAATATAGCGCCCCCCAAATTAGATATCAGTTATGTTGTTCAGGGTTTGGAAGAATTCAGTTGTTACAATTCTCATCATATTGAGGGGATTACTCTGTGTGTGCTTTGCACTGTTCTGCTCCCCACTATAAAAACATCTCTACTAATTATTTGTTGTATTATTCTTTGGAAGGCTGAATCTCTGTATGCATGTGTGTGTGCATGTGTGTGTGTGTGTGTGTGTGTGTGTGTACAAAACAAATCCATATAGCCGGATTGTCTGTCAGAGCCTCCCCCCCAATGCAACAGAACTTGCATGCACATGGCTAGGAAGCAGCTCTGACACTCCAAAATCGGCTCAGGGATGTTCTTAGTGAATTTCCGCACATTAATGCTTTTAGAGCATCTACAAATGCGCACACACATGCACAAATGTGTGGCTCACTTGAGCACGCGCACAAGCACAAGCACCTCATCCCCTGCTAATTCCTCTCTTCTCCTCCCTTTTTCGTCTCCTCTCCTCCCTCATCCTCCCTTCTCAGGCTGCCAAGCTAAGCCCAGAGCAGTTAAATAATCACTAAGGCTTCCAGCTGGCAGAATATGCTACAGTTTCTCTAAGAGGAAGGAATACAGCAGTGATGGCAGCACAGTGGAATGCCAGTATGTATTGATATTGTGCTGACAAAATGTGTTTGTTTGTCCGTATGGCCACTTGAGGAAAGTGGAGTGGGGATCATGACACACTTCATTTGAACAGTCCTATTTCATTGGTCGAGGCATCTTGATGAAGCTATCTAGGCTTCTCCGCGACCGTGGAAGAAATTATTTCATCAGCGAGATCCAACTCCAAAGACTGAACCCTGGGCAAAAACAAATAAAAACAAACAAAAATACCCCATAATAAAGCTCACACACTTTGATCTGCTGAGGAGATGTGAGTGTGTGTGTGTGTGTGTGTTGTGATTTTGATGCGTTTGTTATGTTATGACTGTTTGTCCTTGTTTGGCTTCGGGGGAAAAAAGACACTTGAACTTGAACTCAATATTATATCTTCAATCTGATGTAACAAAGTGCAATACATACAATCTGAATCCCCCTTACAGTAGGCCATTCTTTTCTATCCCTTTTTTTTTTTTTTTTCGGTTTTCTTGTTATTATCAGGCCATTCTGCATTGCAGCAAACCAACAATTGCTAAATGCCAATTATCAGTGTAGCGTGAATCCTATAATAATAACTTAGCTGAAAGTGTGGCTTCCAAATTTGTAATTTGGGGATTTAAAAGCTGCAAGGCACTGGAGGATATTAACCACTGTTTGTGCCATGGAATAGAAGCGTGGGGAAGAAAAAAAAAAAAAGGAAAAGAAAAAAAAAGAAAAGCCGTTGCACTTGAATTCAGGCAAACTTCTGAGTTGTACTAATGCCAAAGACCGAAAGCGAGAGGGAGGAAGGGGGCTTGATTCAGGTCATCAAATCTGCTCCAAAAATCCACCTGTATATTTTCCATTTGTATCCAAAAGAAATGATAGAGACACTAAATACATAAATCGACTTGTTAAAAAATCAATACGTACAGAAAAAAAAAGTTAAATGGATACAAATAAACTAACAAGCAAATAACATATAAACCCCTAGGAGTCGTATTATCACTGACAGGGGAGTCTTAATCTCCGTTTGTGTTTGTGTTACCTGCTCGATCTCTCACTCTTTTGCTGTCTCTCTCTCTCTCTCACACACACACACGTAGTACGCAGAGATTCAGCTAGTTATGCATTTTTGATGTTGAGTTGCCATCATGTGTTTGGGTCTAGGTAATGTGTCAGTAACTCATCTTGAAATAGCCAGAAATACCCAAAAGGCCCAGAAGAGTCTTTTGAAGTGGTGCTTCTTATCTGCAGTGCTGATTTATCCTACTTACTTAGGGATGTGTGGAGGTGGGGAGTAAATCAATCATACAATCACTCAGCCCTTTAGAATGTTTGCCTGTCAGTCAGTCAGTCAGTTAGTCAGTCAGTCATCCATCTGTTACTGCTTCCTTTCCGTATAGACCCATTGCTCCATCTTTCAATTTGCTTATCTGACCATGCACATACAAAGTACACACAGGTTGTAACAAGTAGTGGTGATTTTTTTTTTTTTTTTTTTTTTTTTTTTTTTTTGATGGCAGCTATTTTTAGGAGGTTGTATCTCGGCGGGTTTGGTAATATTCTTCCCCCCTCAGTAACAGTTACCTTGCAGGGGATTGTTGTAAGGAGCTGTCCGAGGCAGCCAATAATCTGCCTCCCTGCATGATGGATGAGCAGACGCACGTCTGGCGTGTTGGGGGTGAGAGAGGAAAATACAGAAGCAAGTGACAGAAACAAAGGGTGGCGGGTATGAGTGACTATTGGAACACCTGTGCACATTACCGGCACAAATTTGATTTTTCAAATATTAAATGCACGTGGAGGGGGAATGGATGCTGATATCGGAATCGAAGCACATAATTGCCATGTAAGGCAGCAACACCTCTTTTTAACTGTCCATTATATCGCCACACATCTGAGATTTCACAGTTCTTATTACCAACTAATGAAATCATTTTAAATCCCTCTTTTGCAATTTCACGCTTGTACCAACATGTTCGGGCCTTTACGGATTCATAAGAAAGGTTACATCTGCTGCTTCTGTTTTACACCGCACATGTATTAGTTCAGAAATGATGCAAAATAAAATATGAACAAAGCAGAAGCTGGGAGTACAGCAATGCCTGCTGACTACATGAATGTTTTAAGTAGACTTTGCAAAATTCAAGAACTACGTTGGACCGCCAGCAGACAAATAGTCTGTATCGGTGGAGCAAGCAGCTAAAACTGAGAAAATCAACTTATCAGTTCCCAAAAGTTTAAGGGAAACATAAGTTTATGTTTCTGTATATTTATTTTAAGATTTCAAAATCAATTAGCTTCCTTTCCCTTCCCATCGGGAAATAATGACTGTCTGCCTATAAATCAAAATGCTGAATTTTTGAGATCGACAACTTGATGTAGTTAATATACTCTCAAATCCTTGGCTGGTTATTTTTCTGGTATCCTTGTTTTATTTACTGACAGACCACTAAGGCTGAAAATACTGAATTAACCAAAATGTGAGCCAGTTCTAGCGTTATGGTCTTTTAATAATATGAGCTGGAAGGAGGTGAATGGTATGGCGACTTAAAGCTTAATAATGCAGTTTTCCCAAATCCGTTTTACCAAAATCAAATGACTTTCACTGTTCTGGCTCCAAAATAGCCGATAAGGTTTAACAATCTGATATTGAATTCAATACTGATCTACAACATACGCTTTTGTCACGAACGAGTAGGTCTGTACCCAAAAGCAGACAGGGTAAACAGGGAGTTGGGGAAAGGTGTTGTTTAATTTGGAGGAAGGCGAGGGCTGGATAAGCTGAAGCCGGTCGGCAAAAAGAAAAAGAGCAGGAACTCCGGCGGTTGGGAACACATCATCAGGAAAGGCGTCCGAAAGATCTTCTTACAAGGGGTTGCTGAAAGCCTTTAAAAACTGGAGAGCAGAAGCTCTGGCGAGGGAGGATCGCCGTCAGGAGAAGCCCACAAAGGATCTCCTCGCCAGGGGTGACTAAAAGGTGTGGCGAAAGCATGAGCCAGCGAAGGGCGATGATCTGGCAGTGAGCACACCGATCTTGTTGGCCGAAACACTAATCCAAATGAAGATGTAGGACAGGTGTGCTTCCTAGCAACGCCGCGGCCCGCTGAAAGAGAGCACAGGGAAACCCCAGAACAAAAACTTCTCCAATCCCTACATTATTACCCGAAATTTTTGTTGTTTTTATCCCGATGTTATTCTATTGCTGTGAAAGTGCTTCTGAAGTTATCGGAGTATAACAACAAGTCTGGTGGTTTTGAATTCAAAGTTTAAAAAAAAAGTTTTTAACAGCAAGCACTGCCTTATAAAATGTTTTTCTTTCAAAGTACCGGAATCATTATCGAATGCAATTAAAGTTGTAAAACATTAACCATATTCAGCTGCGCATTCTTGAGCAAAGAAAATTTCATAAAAATATAATGGATTTTTGACTCTTGATGTACTCCACTTGAGTTCGAGCAGGGCTAACTGAAAGAGGATGTCAGTCACTTTTTTTCACCCAGTAGTTTCCATCTAGAATTTTTATTTTACAGATTTTTTAACAGCATCTGTTCTCTTGCATTTTGTCTCAAAATATATTGCAAGAGGATGTCTAGAAATTCCTATTTCAAGCAATCTGCGGTCAAAGTATTTTCAAATCATGTATTTTTTTGATTTGTACAATTAGCATTTTGAAATAATGTATACAATTAGGACCCTTATTCTCACTTAATTTATTACACCAATAAAAACTTTATTAATAATATTTTATGACCTCGCAAATTTATTCACGGATAAATACATTATATGGCACTTGTTTCATGTGACCACCTTGTCATTAAAAGATGCAGCGATCTTTATCTATTCATTTGTGACATCACAATTGGATTATTGCAAAAGCCAATTTATCCAGGTTCCCTTAACCGGTGCCCAAGGCCAGCAAACCGTTCAGAATTCAGCAGTGCGTGTTCTGACCAGCGCAAGTAAATTTGAACATGTTACTCCGTTGCTTGCCTCGCTCCACTGGGTGTCTGTTCGGGCGAGAGCAGACTTTAGGTGCTGCTCCTCACCTATGAAATAGTCAATGGCATTGCACCATCTCATTAATCTGACTTGCTGAAGCCATATGTGCCGAGATGTGCATTTCGCTCCCAGAGTTCTAGCCTTTTGTGTGTCCCGACGTCTGATAGGGACTGTTCACGAGAGGGGCTTTTCTGTTAGTGCTCTGATTTTGTGGAACCGTCTTGTCTCTTGACATCAGGTAGGTCTGCTCGGTCGCTGTCTTTAAGCAAAGAGCTACTTGTTTAACGCTGCATTTGAGACCTGAGTGGTTGTGTTGCGTTTTTATTGTCTCGGGTTTGGTGGCATATCTGTTACACGCCGCCACCTCACAGCAAGAAGGTCCCCGCTTCAATTCCGACAGGGGCGATTAAAAGTGGAGTTAGCATGTTCTCTCCGAACCCTCTGGGTTCTCCGGTTTCCCCACACAGTCGTCAAACCGGCAGAAGGTTAAGTGAAAAATTGCCCAGCCATGTGAATGAGAGAGTGAATGGTTGTTTGTCTCTTTATGTGGGCCTGTAAAAGGTTGCCAGTTGGTGAATCCCATCTCCCTCCCAATGACAGATGAGATATGCTCCCGCTTCCCCACGACCCTGAGTGCAGGATAATGAGAATGAATTATTATCGTGGTTGTTGTTATTGTTATTATCATTTATTTTTAGAAATGCTTAGGCTGCTGTCAGCTTTATTAATGCATCAATTCCACAAGTGAGATGATATTTTTAAGGACAAACACACACACACACACACACTCACACTTGATGCTGTTTCCATTCTTTACACTGTAAGTGCAAAACCTTTGCTATCCTCTCTTACAATCAAGACTAAAATAAGGAAATTTGATCGCTTTTCCTGTGTGCTAAAATACAGTTATGCCACATCGGCATAAACACGTATATACACAGATCTGTAGATTATATTTTATATCATGTTCTTAGCATTTAATGCAATTTATTAATGAGGAGAAGACACTATGGAGTATATGAAATCTTTCTAATGACATTCTTTTCTTTCCCTTCAGTCAGTGAAGTTAGGCATGACTGCTACAGTATAATCACTCAGTAAGCGAACTACGTCCCTCGCCCCCATAGCTACTCTCGGACCAAATCCTTGCTTTCCGAAGGATCATCAGGAGCTCTTTTCTACATAGGTAGAAGCACTTTGCCCTCTTGGTTGAGGTAGCTGATAAATTCATTAGGTTTTAGATAACTTATGGACCCCATCAGGCCGTGTGATAATCAGGCTGCATCCACCCTTCCCATTTAGTCTAACAGAAAGAAAAGAGTGTGTGAGTTATCAACAAGGTTACATAACTGTAATTAGGGGATTTATGTGTAATAAACCTCGTGCTTCAATGTTCCTGACAACAGTAGCAGAGATATGGAAATAGCGAGTCAAATGCTGGTAATTTTCCCTTTTGTATTGCATGGCATTTGGTCTTTCAAGATTTCTACCTACGAAGAACAATAGCTTCAAACTGTCATGTAATGGGAATTATCCGAGCAAAGAACCACAAAATACAAAAAGTAGAAATCAGCTTTAATGTTTAAGACGAATGCTCTAGATTCATGGATTTTTTTTTTTTTTTTTTTTCTTAAAGTTTTTAAATTAACCATGTCTGTGTTGATGAAAAATAAAAGTGCGGGTAGAAGGTTATGTTCCCTCAAATGCACCTTGAATTGGAATGGCTATTTCAAACTAACTATATCACCGATTTTGAAAACAATTTGATTTAGAACTGATGGATGTCCTTGTCATCAAGGAGAGCCTTGTCCACACGTGTATCTTATAATTTTTAAATGCAATGAAACACTCATCGAATCAGATCCAAGTATACTTTATTTCATTACTCTCCTCATTTTTAACATTTTGACACCGAAGCTCTACGGTAACGAACAATCACAACAATCCTGAGACTAAAATAACCCTACATTACTTATATCACATTAGTCTGAGAGTGCAGCCTTCACATTACATTGTGTGCACAACAGCATGGATCTTGATGTGAGTATTTATCAGGCACTCAGAGCACTCAACATTTTAGTTTGTCTGGTTTGTCTTCACCATCTGCACATTAATCGACACCTAAACAATATATGAAAAAAAAAAAAAAAATCACAATAGGGTTTAAAAAAGGAACACAAATGAGCAGAAGAGAGATTTTTTTTTGTTTTGCATCTTAGCAGTGACAGAGACAATCAAATCAGTTTGTATGTGTGTAATGCAAAAACAACAAATAACATAGCGAGCCAAGAAGAGCATCTGTCAAACAACTCAAGTGAGCAAACCACCTGTGAGCCAGAAGGGATGTCACCTCTCTCCACAATAGACAAGTGTTGGGACTCCATTAACTCTGAGCACACAGAGCCATTCAGCATAACTGTGACCATTATAGTTGGTTCCAGTGATGGCCATTTATAACCAAGCGATCCACAAGTAAATGGGTATTTTGTAGTGAGTGTATAAGTGCAGACAGCAACATATTTTCACTCCCAAAGTTTAAATCATACACTCGGTGTTGAATTAGAGATCAAGGCTGTATGGTTTTTAAAATTATCTTTCAATTGTACATAGTTTACCTAGTTTGAATACAGCCATGCCTTTTTTTTTTCTCCACCTTTGCATCAGCCTTAACCTCAGAGGTCTCTGCTAACAGTTTTGTTTTCTACTCAAAGGAATGCACATTCTCAAGTTGCTTTTTTCTTTCATGTATGGGATTTCAGTTACTTATACATTTCGTTCATATTCATCACACTTCTGGCTCAAGGTATTTCATACTGTATATAATCTATTGTACCCAAAAGATAATGCATTTACTTCTTTCATTCAGTGTTGCCATTTATACTTTGTTCTCAAAGTATTTTCTAACATTTCTTACTAATAAAATCTCAGAGGTTATCAAATTAGATTAGTCATTATTTTATAAAGGCAGTATAAGCCAGGGAAGTATATGTTTTATGCACACTTAAATTAATCGTCTCCCAGAGATGTATCTAAAGCTTTTTTTTTATTTTTTTTATTATGTCTTAATACTAGCCAGATACAAGACATAAGCTGTCTAACAGATTTAAAAAGTTGCAACAGTTGCAAAATGTATATCCCCAAAAGAACTATTTACTGAGTAAGCAATAAGAAATGAAGTCAAATAAGTACTAAATCACACCAATGAACAGTGACTGGACAGACAGGATCTTCTCCTTCTTTTCCTTTCGGCTTTTCCCTTCAGGGGTTGCCACAGTGAATCAAACTTCTCCATCTAAACTTATTCTCAGTATCCTCCTTGCTCACACCAATTAACTTCATTAACTTATCTCACTATTTTCATAAATATTCTCTTTGGTCTTCCTCTTGACGTCCTACCGTCGCCCTGGCACCTACATGGCCGGGCTATCCCAATCTGGCTTCTGACCTTCTCTCCAAAACATCTAACACGTGCATCGTTCCTGATCCTATCCATCCTCGTCATTCCCAACGAGAACCTCAACATCTTCAAACCTGCAGCTCTGCCTCTTGTCTTTTCGTCATTGTTACTGTTTCAAGAATTCTAGAACTTCTTCTCGAACTAACTTCCCAGCTGTGGGGCACAGCCACTAACAATATTGAGCATCACACCTTCAATTTCCAGTTACAGACTCATAAGTCTATCTGACATTGTTTTCACCTCCAGATCGTTCCTAAAAAACTCTTCCTTCAAGATAACTCCAACTCCATTTCTCTTGTCAGAATCATGAAAGTAAAACTTAAATCTGGCCTCTAAGCTTCGAGCCTTACTGCTTTTCCACCCGCTCTTCAGGACACACAGTATATCCCCCTTATTTCCCCGCATCGTGTCAACCAACTCTTTACCTTTTCCTGTCATTGTCCCAATATTCAAAGTCCTTTTCAAGTAACTAATAAATATGCTCATACTAGTTTAAAACATTTATGCCCAGTTAAACAGCTGATTTTGACATTGGATTGTTATATATTGTCACTAAAAGGAGCCGTAAAACATGCAGTATGAACATCTCTTCAAAATTGACCTGAAAGTCACAGCAAGGTTTGAAGTAACTTGTTTTTTTTTTTTTTACTATTTCCTATACCTAAGGAAATTTTGTTATACATGTAATATTATTTTCAGGAATATCCTATCAATAATTACAACATCACCGATTGTTCTCTTTAGCACAGTCACTACACCCTTCATAGCTTCTTTGCGCTGCTTCTTCAAGGGTCGCAACAACAAATCAACACTCTCCATCTATCCTTACTCTCTGTATCCTCTTTGTTTAATTCCAACTTCGTGTTCTCTTTCCCTCCAGACACAGAGCTCCTCTAGGGTCTTCCTCCAGGCCTCTGACTTTACTTCTTTTATATATACTCTAATTTTAACTTCACAATAAATGCAATGGGATATTACATTATTTGATCACAAAGTAGTCTGGAAAGATGGTGTAATAGTTTAATCCAATATCTATAAAGCTAAAAAAAAGGGTTATCATAATTAAAAAAATGACTTTGATTTGACCTGAATAAATCTATATCCCATTCAGTATTGCACTTTTTTTTTTTTGTTTAGTTTTTTGAAGCAATCATCGATGACACATTTGACACAAATGCCAAATTCCAATGGGCTCTTCATCTTACATTTCACAAGAATAGTGACTCAACGGTACACAGCTTGAATACAAGAGCATCATGGAGATATTGACATGTGTCATGTTCCCTTAAATACTTTGCTAGCATCTTTTATAAATCATTGCTTGGAATTATCCTGCTGCTTTGTAAAGTTTTACTGTTGGTTAGACATCTGCTCCATGAATAAGTTCAGTTTCTGTCTTTGCTGTGTCTTTGACTATAAGGAGTTTAGTGCAGAAATGTAAAATCTTTGTATGTTTACCGAGCTGAGACTTTGCGATTGGTACTGTTCAGTTACCTGCAGTGTAAAATCACCAAATAATCACAAAATAAAAGAAAAACTTGTCAAAAGTGAACTCATCCTCAGTCAAGAGAATGAGCCAAGTGGTTTGATGGTTTATGAAACAGCCTTCTGAATGAGAAGAGTGGAAGAGTGACCACTTGCTGGGTTATCTTCACTTAGCTTAGAGTTCTTCAGCCCAAAAGATATCTGACACCCTGAAGCACTGAAAAAGAGACCATTTTCACATAGAGACCATTTTGCTACATGCATTTAATAGGACGTAATTTTGTCGCATGTTTTTCGTTACTGTGGTAACTGCTGTAGCGCCAATAAGAAGAGCAGTGCATGTCTATATGTTCTCTTTGGTGGATGCTCCTATGGATTTTTCTGAATGGTCTGAGGCAAAGTTTTCATTGACATTGAGGGAAGGAGTTGAGTGAAAGGAGAAATGGAGGCAATTTGAGAGGGCAAAAAAAAGGTTGTTGTACAGTAATTGAGGGTAGGTGCAGAAACCTCTCTTGTTGTGACAATGGGAAGGATGGTTGAAAGGCAAGATCGGAGGTTAGGGCATTGGGAGGAAAATGAATGCTGTGTCCAAACAAGCCAGGACAGAAGCAGAAGTCATTATAAAACCCATGCTGTCTTCCTGCTCGCTAGCCATCATTCTCCTCCCTTTGCAGACATACACAAAGCCATAATACATGATAGACTGTAACCACAGCTCTGAAGATTTTGCTTGGGAGGAATTTTCTTTGAGAATGCTCGCCTATAGCTAATTTAATCTTTTATCACCTTCATTTATTTATTATCCTGTCATTTTCCTAATCCATGGATGGTCTAGCCAGTACTGACTGGGTGGCAGGGAGAGATCTTTATGATCTCTCAATACTCCCGCTCTGCCTCTCTCGGCCGTAGTTGTTTGTCTCTGTCTTGGTAATGGATTCCTGGTGTTTTGGCCAACACGCTTGGCTCAAAGCACCTGAGGCAGGTTCTGCGTAGCCCCGGCTACATGGCCTCAGATATTAACACTGGAGGCTCTTTTCCCTCCTTAAGACTATGTTATGTTAGGTGAGATGCTGCTCCGTTTTCATCGCATTCATCACTAATTCAAACATGCACATGTTGCTTGCCTTTACACTGTAAAGTCATGTTAGTTTTAAGATTATAATAAAATTATCAAAGCCAACCACTATTCAAAGTTGATATCTCTTTGGCTAAAGGGGGGCAGTCACTGGACTTTTTGTTTTTAGAAAGTGTCAAAGGAACATTTAGTCATAGAGTATCGGACAACCTTGCCAGCCAAGAAGGTAAACAAATGATGGCCAAGAACACACACACACACACACAGACACACAGACACACACACACACACAAACTGTGTGTGGATTCAGTAGTAGGTGATCAGCAGGAGGTGATGAGTTTCTGATAAGGCACATGTAAGTGTGTGTGTGTGTGTGTGTATATATATATATATATATATATATATATATATATATATATATATATATATATTTTGACCACCTTCTGAATATCAATCAATCAAAACTGAAATACATTAGATTAATATGAATTAGTCAAATAAATATAATACTAGGCGAAGGAAATGGGTCACAAATATAATACTCGTATGTAAGGGTTTGGTCCAAGTGGTCTCAGAGCTCACATTGAAAGTCCTTCTTTTCAGAGGAAGAGCTTCGAGCAATATCGCAGTATTTCAAAGAGTGCTGTGATAACATTGGGCTATTATTGCACACAGCATCAGTTGTAGAGACCCTATATTTCTTTCCTGGCAAAGAAAAGCAAGCGGGAGTCTGTATGTCCGTCTATCTGTCTGTTTCCTTGCTGATATCACATAAAAACACTGCATGTGCTATTTAACTGAGGATAATTTGACTTCAGTCAAAATCAGTCAGCTGTATTATTCTTACAGAACAAATACATTAATTCCATTTTATTTTATTTATTTATTTTTTGTGATCCGTCACCCAGTCGACTCCTTTCATATTATACAGTATTATCCTGTGGTTTCTCTTTTTTTTTTTTTTTTTTTTTTTTTTCAACTTATTTGCCATGAATTGAAACTAGTTTCCAGGTTTCCTGGACAGGTTGAAACCCTGTAATGGGCTTTCAGGGCAGCTCATAATCCCAGGTATGACTCAAGTGCATTTTCTGAACAACAAGAGTACATGGGTAATTTGTTCTCTCCTGACTCCAGCACATCCATCAGCAGGATAGTCAAGGCAAGAATTGTAATTTCACCCCCAAATACTGAGCCACATTTACCTTGACATTTTAGTTGTTGGCCCCCTGCCATTGGCATTTTGATTTTCAGATTCTAGTTTAGTTTGTTCCTTCTAGATTTTTTTTTTTCTTTTGAGTGTTTTCCAGGATTAAGCAGGGGTTCTTTCCCTGCTATGGTCAGTTTGACTGCTGGTGTATATCGCTTTTTCTATATCCAGAAAAACATACTTTTTCCCATTTGTCATTCATCTTCTGTCAGGGTATTTATCATTAATGACGTTGGTACAGTGTGAGTTTTTCCAAATGGCAAACGTTGGCCGTTCGATTCTTGGCTCATGCTGTTGAAGTATTTTGAAGTGTCCTGGGGTAACACTGTGAACCCAAAGTTGCTCCTGATGATCTGGTTAATATTGCTTATGACGCCTCTGCCACCATTGGTGTGTGATTGTGTGTGAATAAGTGAATATCATCCGGTGTAATGTGCTGTGAAACTGCATTGTGCTGTATAAGTTAAGACCAGTTACCATTCTTCATACATATTTATCTGAATTTAATCAATCTGGCTGGCAAATTTCCATTCTAATGGAATGGAAGATGCTCTGAGAGTTTGCTTTGTTTGTCAGTCTGATTTATCATCCTCCAGTAGCTTTCCATCTAAAGACGGATGCACGTATAGGTCTGTATGTTTTT